>NW_026988974.1:0-120355 GCF_030222135.1 Aotus nancymaae
AAATCCAAAACGCAGCTACCTAACAGAACGGTTGTCAATGTGTGCACTCAACTTCCAGAGTTAAACCCGTGTGTGGATTCAGCAGTCTGCAGACCCTTTCTGTGCAGAGTCTCAAAACAGGCGTTTTCAGCCCAATACCGGCATATGGAAGAAACAGCAGTAAGCACTGGGAAATATCTGCTTCTAAATCCAAAACGCAGCTACCTAACAGAACGGTTGTCAATGTGTGCACTCAACTTCCAGAGTTAAACCGTGTGTGGATTCAGCAGTCTGCAGACCCTTTCTGTGCAGAGTCTCAAAAACAGGCGTTTTCAGCGCAATACCGGCATATGGAAGAAACAGCAGTAAGCACTGGGAAATATCTGCCTCTAAATCCAAAAACGCAGCTACCTAACAGAACGGTTGTCAATGTGTGCACTCAACTTCCAGAGTTAAACGCGTGTGTGGATTCAGCAGTCTGCAGACCCTTTCTGTGCAGAGTCTCAAAACAGGCGTTTTCAGCCCAATACCGGCATATGGAAGAAACAGCAGTAAGCACAGGGAAATATCTGCTTCTAAATCCAAAACGCAGCTACCTAACAGAACGGTTGTCAATGTGTGCACTCAACTTCCAGAGTTAAACCCGTGTGTGGGTTCAGCAGTCTGCAGACCCTTCCTGTGCAGTCTCAAAACAGGCGTTTTCAGCCCAATACCGGCATATGGAAGAAACAGCAGTAAGCACAGGGAATTATATGCTTCTAAATCCAAAACGCAGCTACCTAACAGAACGGTTGTCAATGTGTGCCCTCAACTTTCAGAGATAATCCCGTTTGTGTATTCAGCAGTCTGCAGACCCTTTCTGTGCAGAGTCTCAAAACAGGCGTTTTCAGCCCAATACCGGAATATGGAAGAAACAGCAGTAAGCACTGGGAATATCTGCTTCTAAATCCAAAACGCAGCTACCTAACAGAACGGTTGTCAATGTGTGCCCTCAACTTTCAGAGATAAACCCGTTTGTGGATTCAGCAGTCTGCAGACCCTTTCTGTGCAGAGTCTCAAAACAGGCGTTTTCAGCCCAATACCGGCATATGGAAGAAACAACAGTAAGCACTGGGAAATATCTGATTCTAAATCCAAAACGCAGCTACCTAACAGAACGGTTGTCAATGTGTGCACTCAACTTCCAGAGTTAAACCCCGGTGTGGATTCAGCAGTCTGCAGACCCTTTCTGTGCAGAGTCTCAAAACAGGCGTTTTTCAGCCCAATACCGGCATATGGAAGAAACAGCAGTAAGCACAGGGAAATATCTGCTTCTAAATCCAAAACGCAGCTACCTAACAGAACGGTTGTCAATGTGTGCACTCACCTTCCAGAGTTAAACCCGTGTGTGGATTCAGCAGTCTGCAAACCCTTTCTGTGCAGAGTCTCAAAACAGGCGTTTTCAGCCCAAATACCGGCATATGGAAGATACAGCAGTATGCACAGGTAAATATCTGCTTCTAAATCCAAAACGCAGCTACCTAACAGAACGGTTGTCAATGTGTGCACTCAACTTCCAGAGTTAAACCCGTGTGTGGATTCAGCAGTCTGCAGACCCTTTCTGTGCAGAGTCTCAAAACAGGCGTTTTCAGCCCAATACCGGCATATGGAAGAAACAGCAGTAAGCACAGGGAAATATCTGCTTCTAAATCCAAAACGCAGCTACCTAACAGAACGGTTGTCAATGTGTGCACTCAACTTCCAGATTAAACCCGTGTGTGGATTCAGCAGTCTGCAGACCCTTTCTGTGCAGAGTCTCAAAACAGGCGTTTTCAGCCCAATACCGGCATATGGAAGAAACAGCAGTAAGCACTGGGAAATATCTGCCTCTAAATCCAAAACGCAGCTACCTAACAGAACGGTTGTCAATGTGTGCACTCAACTTCCAGAGTTAAACGCGTGTGTGGATTCTGCAGTCTGCAGACCCTTTCTGTGCAGAGTCTCAAAACAGGCGTTTTCAGCACAATACCAGGCATATGGAAGAAACAGCAGTAAGCACAGGGAAATATCTGCTTCTAAATCCAAAACACAGCTACCTAACAGAACGGTGTCAATGTGTGCACTCAACTTCCAGAGTTAAACCCGTGTGTGGGTTCAGCAGTCTGCAGACCCTTTCTGTGCAGAGTCTCAAAACAGGCGTTTTCAGCCCAATACCGGCATATGGAAGAAACAGCAGTAAGCACAGGGAATTATCTGCTTCTAAATCCAAAACGCAGCTACCTAACAGAACGGTTGTCAATGTGTGCCCTCAACTTTCAGAGATAAACCCGTTTGTGGATTCAGCAGTCTGCAGACCCTTTCTGTGCAGAGTCTCAAAACAGGCGTTTTCAGCCCAGTACCGGCATATGGAAGAAACAACAGTAAGCACTGGAAATATCTGCTTCTAAATCCAAAACGCAGCTACCTAACAGAACGGTTGTCAATGTGTGCACTCAACTTCCAGAGTTAAACCCGTGTGTGGATTCAGCAGTCTGCAGACCCTTTCTGTGCAGAGTCTCAAAACAGGCGTTTTCAGCCCAATACCGGCATATGGAAGAAACAGCAGTATGCACAGGGAAATATCTGCTTCTAAATCCAAAACGCAGCTACCTAACAGAACGGTTTTCAATGTGTGCACTCAACTTCCAGAGTTAAACCCGTGTGTGGATTCAGCAGTCTGCAGACCCTTTCTGTGCAGAGTCTCAAAACAGGCGTTTTCAGCCCAATACCGGCATATGGAAGAAACAGCAGTAAGCACAGGGAAATATCTGCTTCTAAATCCAAAACGCAGCTACCTAACAGAACGGTTGTCAATGTGTGCATTCAACTTCCAGAGTTAAACCCGTGTGTGGATTCAGCAGTCTGCAGACCCTTTCTGTGCAGAGTCTCAAAACAGGCGTTTTCAGCCCAATACCGGCATATGGAAGAAACAGCAGTAAGCACTGGGAAATATCTGCTTCTAAATCCAAAACGCAGCTACCTAACAGAACGGTTGTCAATGTGTGCACTCAACTTCCAGAGTTAAACCCGTGTGTGGATTCAGCAGTCTGCAGACCCTTTCTGTGCAGAGTCTCAAAACAGGCGTTTTCAGCCCAATACTGGCATATGGAAGAAACAGCAGTAAGCACAGGGAAATATCTGCTTCTAAATCCAAAACGCAGCTACCTAACAGAACGGTTGTCAATGTGTGCACTCAACTTCCAGAGTTAAACCCGTGTGTGGATTCAGCAGTCTGCAGACCCTTTCTGTGCAGAGTCTAAAAACAGGCGTTTTCAGCCCAATACCGGCATATGGAAGAAACAGCAGTAAGCACTGGGAAATATCTGCTTCTAAATCCAAAACGCAGCTACCTAACAGAACGGTTGTCAATGTGTGCACTCAACTTCCAGAGTTAAACCCGTGTGTGGATTCAGCAGTCTGCAGACCCTTTCTGTGCAGAGTCTCAAAACAGGCGTTTTCAGCGCAATACCGGCATATGGAAGAAACAGCAGTAAGCACTGGGAAATATCTGCCTCTAAATCCAAAACGCAGCTACCTAACAGAACGGTTGTCAATGTGTGCACTCAACTTCCAGAGTTAAACGCGTGTGTGGATTCAGCAGTCTGCAGACCCTTTCTGTGCAGAGTCTCAAAACAGGCGTTTTCAGCCCAATACCGGCATATGGAAGAAACAGCAGTAAGCACAGGGAAATATCTGCTTCTAAATCCAAAACGCAGCTACCTAACAGAACGGTTGTCAATGTGTGCACTCAACTTCCAGAGTTAAACCCGTGTGTGGGTTCAGCAGTCTGCAGACCCTTCCTGTGCAGTCTCAAAACAGGCGTTTTCAGCCCAATACCGGCATATGGAAGAAACAGCAGTAAGCACAGGGAATTATCTGCTTCTAAATCCAAAACGCAGCTACCTAACAGAACGGTTGTCAATGTGTGCCCTCAAGTTTCATAGATAAACCCGTTTGTGTATTCAGCAGTCTGCAGACCCTTTCTGTGCAGAGTCTCAAAACAGGCGTTTTCAGCCCAATACCGGAATATGGAAGAAACAGCAGTAAGCACTGGGAAATATCTGCTTCTAAATCCAAAACGCAGCTACCTAACAGAACGGTTGTCAATGTGTGCCCTCAACTTTCAGAGATAAACCCGTTGTGGATTCAGCAGTCTGCAGACCCTTTCTGTGCAGAGTCTCAAAACAGGCGTTTTCAGCCCAATACCGGCATATGGAAGAAACAACAGTAAGCACTGGGAAATATCTGCTTCTAAATCCAAAACGCAGCTACCTAAGAGAACGGTTGTCAATGTGTGCACTCAACTTCCAGAGTTAAACCCGTGTGTGGATTCAGCAGTCTGCAGACCCTTTCTGTGCAGAGTCTCAAAACAGGCGTTTTCAGCCCAATACCGGCATATGGAAGAAACAGCAGTAAGCACTGGGAAATATCTGCCTCTAAATCCAAAACGCAGCTACCTAACAGAACGGTTGTCAATGTGTGCACTCAACTTCCAGAGTTAAACGCGTGTGTGGATTCTGCAGTCTGCAGACCCTTTCTGTGCAGAGTCTCAAAACAGGCGTTTTCAGCCCAATACCGGCATATGGAAGAAACAGCAGTAAGCACAGGGAAATATCTGCTTCTAAATCCAAAACACAGCTACCTAACAGAACGGTTGTCAATGTGTGCACTCAACTTCCAGAGTTAAACCCGTGTGTGGGTTCAGCAGTCTGCAGACCCTTTCTGTGCAGAGTCTCAAAACAGGCGTTTTCAGCCCAATACCGGCATATGGAAGAAACAGCAGTAAGCACAGGGAATTATCTGCTTCTAAATCCAAAACGCAGCTACCTAACAGAACGGTTGTCAATGTGTGCCCTCAACTTTCAGAGATAAACCCGTTTGTGGATTCAGCAGTCTGCAGACCCTTTCTGTGCAGAGTCTCAAAACAGGCGTTTTCAGCCCAGTACCGGCATATGGAAGAAACAACAGTAAGCACTGGGAAATATCTGCTTCTAAATCCAAAACGCAGCTACCTAACAGAACGGTTGTCAATGTGTGCACTCAACTTCCAGAGTTAAAACCCGTGTGTGGATTCAGCAGTCTGCAGACCCTTTCTGTGCAGAGTCTCAAAACAGGCGTTTTCAGCCCAATACCGGCATATGGAAGAAACAGCAGTAAGCACTGGGAAATATCTGCTTCTAAATCCAAAACGCAGCTACCTAACAGAACGGTTGTCAATGTGTGCACTCAACTTCCAGAGTTAAACCCGTGTGTGGATTCAGCAGTCTGCAGACCCTTTCTGTGCAGAGTCTCAAAACAGGCGTTTTCAGCCCAATACTGGCATATGGAAGAAACAGCAGTAAGCACAGGGAAATATCTGCTTCTAAATCCAAAACGCAGCTACCTAACAGAACGGTTGTCAATGTGTGCACTCAACTTCCAGAGTTAAACCCGTGTGTGGATTCAGCAGTCTGCAGACCCTTTCTGTGCAGAGTCTAAAAACAGGCGTTTTCAGCCCAATACCGGCATATGGAAGAAACAGCAGTAAGCACTGGGAAATATCTGCTTCTAAATCCAAAACGCAGCTACCTAACAGAACGGTTGTCAATGTGTGCACTCAACTTCCAGAGTTAAACCCGTGTGTGGATTCAGCAGTCTGCAGACCCTTTCTGTGCAGAGTCTCAAAACAGGCGTTTTCAGCGCAATACCGGCATATGGAAGAAACAGCAGTAAGCACTGGGAAATATCTGCCTCTAAATCCAAAACGCAGCTACCTAACAGAACGGTTGTCAATGTGTGCACTCAACTTCCAGAGTTAAACGCGTGTGTGGATTCAGCAGTCTGCAGACCCTTTCTGTGCAGAGTCTCAAAACAGGCGTTTTCAGCCCAATACCGGCATATGGAAGAAACAGCAGTAAGCACAGGGAAATATCTGCTTCTAAATCCAAAACGCAGCTACCTAACAGAACGGTTGTCAATGTGTGCACTCAACTTCCAGAGTTAAACCCGTGTGTGGGTTCAGCAGTCTGCAGACCCTTCCTGTGCAGTCTCAAAACAGGCGTTTTCAGCCCAATACCGGCATATGGAAGAAACAGCAGTAAGCACAGGGAATTATCTGCTTCTAAATCCAAAACGCAGCTACCTAACAGAACGGTTGTCAATGTGTGCCCTCAACTTTCAGAGATAAACCCGTTTGTGTATTCAGCAGTCTGCAGACCCTTTCTGTGCAGAGTCTCAAAACAGGCGTTTTCAGCCCAATACCGGAATATGGAAGAAACAGCAGTAAGCACTGGGAAATATCTGCTTCTAAATCAAAAACGCAGCTACCTAACAGAACGGTTGTCAATGTGTGCCCTCAAGTTTCAGAGATAAACCCGTTTGTGGATTCAGCAGTCTGCAGACCCTTTCTGTGCAGAGTCTCAAAACAGGCGTTTTCAGCCCAATACCGGCATATGGAAGAAACAACAGTAAGCACTGGGAAATATCTGCTTCTAAATCCAAAACGCAGCTACCTAACAGAACGGTTGTCAATGTGTGCACTCAACTTCCAGAGTTAAACCCGTGTGTGGATTCAGCAGTCTGCAGACCCTTTCTGTGCAGAGTCTCAAAACAGGCGTTTTCAGCCCAATACCGGCATATGGAAGAAACAGCAGTAAGCACTGGGAAATATCTGCCTCTAAATCCAAAACGCAGCTACCTAACAGAACGGTTGTCAATGTGTGCACTCAACTTCCAGAGTTAAACGCGTGTGTGGATTCTGCAGTCTGCAGACCCTTTCTGTGCAGAGTCTCAAAACAGGCGTTTTCAGCCCAATGCCGGCATATGGAAGAAACAGCAGTAAGCACAGGGAAATATCTGCTTCTAAATCCAAAACACAGCTACCTAACAGAACGGTTGTCAATGTGTGCACTCAACTTCCAGAGTTAAACCCGTGTGTGGGTTCAGCAGTCTGCAGACCCTTTCTGTGCAGAGTCTCAAAACAGGCGTTTTCAGCCCAATACCGGCATATGGAAGAAACAGCAGTAAGCACAGGGAATTATCTGCTTCTAAATCCAAAACGCAGCTACCTAACAGAACGGTTGTCAATGTGTGCCCTCAACTTTCAGAGATAAACCCGTTTGTGGATTCAGCAGTCTGCAGACCCTTTCTGTGCAGAGTCTCAAAACAGGCGTTTTCAGCCCAGTACCGGCATATGGAAGAAACAACAGTAAGCACTGGGAAATATCTGCTTCTAAATCCAAAACGCAGCTACCTAACAGAACGGTTGTCAATGTGTGCACTCAACTTCCAGAGTTAAACCCGTGTGTGGATTCAGCAGTCTGCAGACCCTTTCTGTGCAGAGTCTCAAAACAGGCGTTTTCAGCCCAATACCGGCATATGGAAGAAACAGCAGTAAGCACAGGGAAATATCTGCTTCTAAATCCAAAACGCAGCTACCTAACAGAACGGTTGTCAATGTGTGCACTCAACTTCCAGAGTTAAACCTCTGTGTGGATTCAGCAGTCTGCAGACCCTTTCTGTGCAGAGTCTCAAAACATGCGTTTTCAGCCCAATACCGGCATATGGAAGAAACAGCAGTAAGCACAGGGAAATATCTGCTTCTAAATCCAAAACGCAGCTACCTAACAGAACGGTTGTCAATGTGTGCACTCAACTTCCAGAGTTAAACCCGTGTGTGGATTCAGCAGTCTGCAGACCCTTTCTGTGCAGAGTCTCAAAACAGGCGTTTTCAGCCCAATACCGGCATATGGAAGAAACAGCAGTAAGCACTGGGAAATATCTGCCTCTAAATCCAAAACGCAGCTACCTAACAGAACGGTTGTCAATGTGTGCACTCAACTTCCAGAGTTAAACGCGTGTGTGGATTCAGCAGTCTGCAGACCCTTTCTGTGCAGAGTCTCAAAACAGGCGTTTTCAGTCCAATACCGGCATATGGAAGAAACAGCAGTAAGCACAGGGAAATATCTGCTTCTAAATCCAAAACACAGCTACCTAACAGAACGGTTGTCAATGTGTGCACTCAACTTCCAGAGTTAAACCCGTGTGTGGGTTCAGCAGTCTGCAGACCCTTTCTGTGCGGAGTCTCAAAACAGGCGTTTTCAGCCCAATACCAGCATATGGAAGAAACAGCAGTAAGCACAGGGAATTATCTGCTTCTAAATCCAAAACGCAGCTACCTAACAGAACGGTTGTCAATGTGTGCCCTCAACTTTCAGAGATAAACCCGTTTGTGGATTCAGCAGTCTGCAGACCCTTTCTGTGCAGAGTCTCAAAACAGGCGTTTTCAGCCCAGTACCGGCATATGGAAGAAACAACAGTAAGCACTGGGAAATATCTGCTTCTAAATCCAAAACGCAGCTACCTAACAGAACGGTTGTCAATGTGTGCACTCAACTTCCAGAGTTAAACCCGTGTGTGGATTCTGCAGTCTGCAGACCCTTTCTGTGCAGAGTCTCAAAACAGGCGTTTTCAGCCCAATACCGGCATATGGAAGAAACAGCAGTATGCACAGGGAAACATCTGCTTCTAAATCCAAAACGCAGCTACCTAACAGAACGGTTTTCAATGTGTGCACTCAACTTCCAGATTAAACCCGTGTGTGGATTCAGCAGTCTGCAGACCCTTTCTGTGCAGAGTCTCAAAACAGGCGTTTTCAGCCCAATACCGGCATATGGAAGAAACAGCAGTAAGCACTGGGAAATATCTGCCTCTAAATCCAAAACGCAGCTACCTAACAGAACGGTTGTCAATGTGTGCACTCAACTTCCAGAGTTAAACGCGTGTGTGGATTCTGCAGTCTGCAGACCCTTTCTGTGCAGAGTCTCAAAACAGGCGTTTTCAGCACAATACCGGCATATGGAAGAAACAGCAGTAAGCACAGGGAAATATCTGCTTCTAAATCCAAAACACAGCTACCTAACAGAACGGTTGTCAATGTGTGCACTCAACTTCCAGAGTTAAACCCGTGTGTGGGTTCAGCAGTCTGCAGACCCTTTCTGTGCAGAGTCTCAAAACAGGCGTTTTCAGCCCAATACCGGCATATGGAAGAAACAGCAGTAAGCACAGGGAATTATCTGCTTCTAAATCCAAAACGCAGCTACCTAACAGAACGGTTGTCAATGTGTGCCCTCAACTTTCAGAGATAAACCCGTTTGTGGATTCAGCAGTCTGCAGACCCTTTCTGTGCAGAGTCTCAAAACAGGCGTTTTCAGCCCAGTACCGGCATATGGAAGAAACAACAGTAAGCACTGGGAAATATCTGCTTCTAAATCCAAAACGCAGCTACCTAACAGAACGGTTGTCAATGTGTGCACTCAACTTCCAGAGTTAAACCCGTGTGTGGATTCAGCAGTCTGCAGACCCTTTCTGTGCAGAGTCTCAAAACAGGCGTTTTCAGCCCAATACCGGCATATGGAAGAAACAGCAGTATGCACAGGGAAATATCTGCTTCTAAATCCAAAACGCAGCTACCTAACAGAACGGTTTTCAATGTGTGCACTCAACTTCCAGAGTTAAACCCGTGTGTGGATTCAGCAGTCTGCAGACCCTTTCTGTGCAGAGTCTCAAAACAGGCGTTTTCAGCCCAATACCGGCATATGGAAGAAACAGCAGTAAGCACAGGGAAATATCTGCTTCTAAATCCAAAACGCAGCTACCTAACAGAACGGTTGTCAATGTGTGCATTCAACTTCCAGAGTTAAACCCGTGTGTGGATTCAGCAGTCTGCAGACCCTTTCTGTGCAGAGTCTCAAAACAGGCGTTTTCAGCCCAATACCGGCATATGGAAGAAACAGCAGTAAGCACTGGGAAATATCTGCTTCTAAATCCAAAACGCAGCTACCTAACAGAACGGTTGTCAATGTGTGCACTCAACTTCCAGAGTTAAACCCGTGTGTGGATTCAGCAGTCTGCAGACCCTTTCTGTGCAGAGTCTCAAAACAGGCGTTTTCAGCCCAATACTGGCATATGGAAGAAACAGCAGTAAGCACAGGGAAATATCTGCTTCTAAATCCAAAACGCAGCTACCTAACAGAACGGTTGTCAATGTGTGCACTCAACTTCCAGAGTTAAACCCGTGTGTGGATTCAGCAGTCTGCAGACCCTTTCTGTGCAGAGTCTAAAAACAGGCGTTTTCAGCCCAATACCGGCATATGGAAGAAACAGCAGTAAGCACTGGGAAATATCTGCTTCTAAATCCAAAACGCAGCTACCTAACAGAACGGTTGTCAATGTGTGCACTCAACTTCCAGAGTTAAACCCGTGTGTGGATTCAGCAGTCTGCAGACCCTTTCTGTGCAGAGTCTCAAAACAGGCGTTTTCAGCGCAATACCGGCATATGGAAGAAACAGCAGTAAGCACTGGGAAATATCTGCCTCTAAATCCAAAACGCAGCTACCTAACAGAACGGTTGTCAATGTGTGCACTCAACTTCCAGAGTTAAACGCGTGTGTGGATTCAGCAGTCTGCAGACCCTTTCTGTGCAGAGTCTCAAAACAGGCGTTTTCAGCCCAATACCGGCATATGGAAGAAACAGCAGTAAGCACAGGGAAATATCTGCTTCTAAATCCAAAACGCAGCTACCTAACAGAACGGTTGTCAATGTGTGCACTCAACTTCCAGAGTTAAACCCGTGTGTGGGTTCAGCAGTCTGCAGACCCTTCCTGTGCAGTCTCAAAACAGGCGTTTTCAGCCCAATACCGGCATATGGAAGAAACAGCAGTAAGCACAGGGAATTATCTGCTTCTAAATCCAAAACGCAGCTACCTAACAGAACGGTTGTCAATGTGTGCCCTCAAGTTTCATAGATAAACCCGTTTGTGTATTCAGCAGTCTGCAGACCCTTTCTGTGCAGAGTCTCAAAACAGGCGTTTTCAGCCCAATACCGGAATATGGAAGAAACAGCAGTAAGCACTGGGAAATATCTGCTTCTAAATCCAAAACGCAGCTACCTAACAGAACGGTTGTCAATGTGTGCCCTCAACTTTCAGAGATAAACCCGTTTGTGGATTCAGCAGTCTGCAGACCCTTTCTGTGCAGAGTCTCAAAACAGGCGTTTTCAGCCCAATACCGGCATATGGAAGAAACAACAGTAAGCACTGGGAAATATCTGCTTCTAAATCCAAAACGCAGCTACCTAAGAGAACGGTTGTCAATGTGTGCACTCAACTTCCAGAGTTAAACCCGTGTGTGGATTCAGCAGTCTGCAGACCCTTTCTGTGCAGAGTCTCAAAACAGGCGTTTTCAGCCCAATACCGGCATATGGAAGAAACAGCAGTAAGCACTGGGAAATATCTGCCTCTAAATCCAAAACGCAGCTACCTAACAGAACGGTTGTCAATGTGTGCACTCAACTTCCAGAGTTAAACGCGTGTGTGGATTCTGCAGTCTGCAGACCCTTTCTGTGCAGAGTCTCAAAACAGGCGTTTTCAGCCCAATACCGGCATATGGAAGAAACAGCAGTAAGCACAGGGAAATATCTGCTTCTAAATCCAAAACACAGCTACCTAACAGAACGGTTGTCAATGTGTGCACTCAACTTCCAGAGTTAAACCCGTGTGTGGGTTCAGCAGTCTGCAGACCCTTTCTGTGCAGAGTCTCAAAACAGGCGTTTTCAGCCCAATACCGGCATATGGAAGAAACAGCAGTAAGCACAGGGAATTATCTGCTTCTAAATCCAAAACGCAGCTACCTAACAGAACGGTTGTCAATGTGTGCCCTCAACTTTCAGAGATAAACCCGTTTGTGGATTCAGCAGTCTGCAGACCCTTTCTGTGCAGAGTCTCAAAACAGGCGTTTTCAGCCCAGTACCGGCATATGGAAGAAACAACAGTAAGCACTGGGAAATATCTGCTTCTAAATCCAAAACGCAGCTACCTAACAGAACGGTTGTCAATGTGTGCACTCAACTTCCAGAGTTAAACCCGTGTGTGGATTCAGCAGTCTGCAGACCCTTTCTGTGCAGAGTCTCAAAACAGGCGTTTTCAGCCCAATACCGGCATATGGAAGAAACAGCAGTAAGCACTGGGAAATATCTGCTTCTAAATCCAAAACGCAGCTACCTAACAGAACGGTTGTCAATGTGTGCACTCAACTTCCAGAGTTAAACCCGTGTGTGGATTCAGCAGTCTGCAGACCCTTTCTGTGCAGAGTCTCAAAACAGGCGTTTTCAGCCCAATACTGGCATATGGAAGAAACAGCAGTAAGCACAGGGAAATATCTGCTTCTAAATCCAAAACGCAGCTACCTAACAGAACGGTTGTCAATGTGTGCACTCAACTTCCAGAGTTAAACCCGTGTGTGGATTCAGCAGTCTGCAGACCCTTTCTGTGCAGAGTCTAAAAACAGGCGTTTTCAGCCCAATACCGGCATATGGAAGAAACAGCAGTAAGCACTGGGAAATATCTGCTTCTAAA
Organism: Aotus nancymaae; assembly: GCF_030222135.1. Lineage (NCBI taxonomy): Eukaryota > Metazoa > Chordata > Mammalia > Primates > Aotidae > Aotus > Aotus nancymaae. The sequence continues at coordinate 12,390 of NW_026988974.1, forward strand.
TCCAAAACGCAGCTACCTAACAGAACGGTTGTCAATGTGTGCACTCAACTTCCAGAGTTAAACCCGTGTGTGGATTCAGCAGTCTGCAGACCCTTTCTGTGCAGAGTCTCAAAACAGGCGTTTTCAGCGCAATACCGGCATATGGAAGAAACAGCAGTAAGCACTGGGAAATATCTGCCTCTAAATCCAAAACGCAGCTACCTAACAGAACGGTTGTCAATGTGTGCACTCAACTTCCAGAGTTAAACGCGTGTGTGGATTCAGCAGTCTGCAGACCCTTTCTGTGCAGAGTCTCAAAACAGGCGTTTTCAGCCCAATACCGGCATATGGAAGAAACAGCAGTAAGCACAGGGAAATATCTGCTTCTAAATCCAAAACGCAGCTACCTAACAGAACGGTTGTCAATGTGTGCACTCAACTTCCAGAGTTAAACCCGTGTGTGGGTTCAGCAGTCTGCAGACCCTTCCTGTGCAGTCTCAAAACAGGCGTTTTCAGCCCAATACCGGCATATGGAAGAAACAGCAGTAAGCACAGGGAATTATCTGCTTCTAAATCCAAAACGCAGCTACCTAACAGAACGGTTGTCAATGTGTGCCCTCAACTTTCAGAGATAAACCCGTTTGTGTATTCAGCAGTCTGCAGACCCTTTCTGTGCAGAGTCTCAAAACAGGCGTTTTCAGCCCAATACCGGAATATGGAAGAAACAGCAGTAAGCACTGGGAAATATCTGCTTCTAAATCAAAAACGCAGCTACCTAACAGAACGGTTGTCAATGTGTGCCCTCAAGTTTCAGAGATAAACCCGTTTGTGGATTCAGCAGTCTGCAGACCCTTTCTGTGCAGAGTCTCAAAACAGGCGTTTTCAGCCCAATACCGGCATATGGAAGAAACAACAGTAAGCACTGGGAAATATCTGCTTCTAAATCCAAAACGCAGCTACCTAACAGAACGGTTGTCAATGTGTGCACTCAACTTCCAGAGTTAAACCCGTGTGTGGATTCAGCAGTCTGCAGACCCTTTCTGTGCAGAGTCTCAAAACAGGCGTTTTCAGCCCAATACCGGCATATGGAAGAAACAGCAGTAAGCACTGGGAAATATCTGCCTCTAAATCCAAAACGCAGCTACCTAACAGAACGGTTGTCAATGTGTGCACTCAACTTCCAGAGTTAAACGCGTGTGTGGATTCTGCAGTCTGCAGACCCTTTCTGTGCAGAGTCTCAAAACAGGCGTTTTCAGCCCAATGCCGGCATATGGAAGAAACAGCAGTAAGCACAGGGAAATATCTGCTTCTAAATCCAAAACACAGCTACCTAACAGAACGGTTGTCAATGTGTGCACTCAACTTCCAGAGTTAAACCCGTGTGTGGGTTCAGCAGTCTGCAGACCCTTTCTGTGCAGAGTCTCAAAACAGGCGTTTTCAGCCCAATACCGGCATATGGAAGAAACAGCAGTAAGCACAGGGAATTATCTGCTTCTAAATCCAAAACGCAGCTACCTAACAGAACGGTTGTCAATGTGTGCCCTCAACTTTCAGAGATAAACCCGTTTGTGGATTCAGCAGTCTGCAGACCCTTTCTGTGCAGAGTCTCAAAACAGGCGTTTTCAGCCCAGTACCGGCATATGGAAGAAACAACAGTAAGCACTGGGAAATATCTGCTTCTAAATCCAAAACGCAGCTACCTAACAGAACGGTTGTCAATGTGTGCACTCAACTTCCAGAGTTAAACCCGTGTGTGGATTCAGCAGTCTGCAGACCCTTTCTGTGCAGAGTCTCAAAACAGGCGTTTTCAGCCCAATACCGGCATATGGAAGAAACAGCAGTAAGCACAGGGAAATATCTGCTTCTAAATCCAAAACGCAGCTACCTAACAGAACGGTTGTCAATGTGTGCACTCAACTTCCAGAGTTAAACCTCTGTGTGGATTCAGCAGTCTGCAGACCCTTTCTGTGCAGAGTCTCAAAACATGCGTTTTCAGCCCAATACCGGCATATGGAAGAAACAGCAGTAAGCACAGGGAAATATCTGCTTCTAAATCCAAAACGCAGCTACCTAACAGAACGGTTGTCAATGTGTGCACTCAACTTCCAGAGTTAAACCCGTGTGTGGATTCAGCAGTCTGCAGACCCTTTCTGTGCAGAGTCTCAAAACAGGCGTTTTCAGCCCAATACCGGCATATGGAAGAAACAGCAGTAAGCACTGGGAAATATCTGCCTCTAAATCCAAAACGCAGCTACCTAACAGAACGGTTGTCAATGTGTGCACTCAACTTCCAGAGTTAAACGCGTGTGTGGATTCAGCAGTCTGCAGACCCTTTCTGTGCAGAGTCTCAAAACAGGCGTTTTCAGTCCAATACCGGCATATGGAAGAAACAGCAGTAAGCACAGGGAAATATCTGCTTCTAAATCCAAAACACAGCTACCTAACAGAACGGTTGTCAATGTGTGCACTCAACTTCCAGAGTTAAACCCGTGTGTGGGTTCAGCAGTCTGCAGACCCTTTCTGTGCGGAGTCTCAAAACAGGCGTTTTCAGCCCAATACCAGCATATGGAAGAAACAGCAGTAAGCACAGGGAATTATCTGCTTCTAAATCCAAAACGCAGCTACCTAACAGAACGGTTGTCAATGTGTGCCCTCAACTTTCAGAGATAAACCCGTTTGTGGATTCAGCAGTCTGCAGACCCTTTCTGTGCAGAGTCTCAAAACAGGCGTTTTCAGCCCAGTACCGGCATATGGAAGAAACAACAGTAAGCACTGGGAAATATCTGCTTCTAAATCCAAAACGCAGCTACCTAACAGAACGGTTGTCAATGTGTGCACTCAACTTCCAGAGTTAAACCCGTGTGTGGATTCTGCAGTCTGCAGACCCTTTCTGTGCAGAGTCTCAAAACAGGCGTTTTCAGCCCAATACCGGCATATGGAAGAAACAGCAGTATGCACAGGGAAACATCTGCTTCTAAATCCAAAACGCAGCTACCTAACAGAACGGTTTTCAATGTGTGCACTCAACTTCCAGAGTTAAACCCGTGTGTGGATTCAGCAGTCTGCAGACCCTTTCTGTGCAGAGTCTCAAAACAGGCGTTTTCAGCCCAATACCGGCATATGGAAGAAACAGCAGTAAGCACAGGGAAATATCTGCTTCTAAATCCAAAACGCAGCTACCTAACAGAACGGTTGTCAATGTGTGCACTCAACTTCCAGAGTTAAACCCGTGTGTGGATTCAGCAGTCTGCAGACCCTTTCTGTGCAGAGTCTAAAAACAGGCGTTTTCAGCCCAATACCGGCATATGGAAGAAACAGCAGTAAGCACTGGGAAATATCTGCTTCTAAATCCAAAACGCAGCTACCTAACAGAACGGTTGTCAATGTGTGCACTCAACTTCCAGAGTTAAACCCGTGTGTGGATTCAGCAGTCTGCAGACCCTTTCTGTGCAGAGTCTCAAAACAGGCGTTTTCAGCGCAATACCGGCATATGGAAGAAACAGCAGTAAGCACTGGGAAATATCTGCCTCTAAATCCAAAACGCAGCTACCTAACAGAACGGTTGTCAATGTGTGCACTCAACTTCCAGAGTTAAACGCGTGTGTGGATTCAGCAGTCTGCAGACCCTTTCTGTGCAGAGTCTCAAAACAGGCGTTTTCAGCCCAATACCGGCATATGGAAGAAACAGCAGTAAGCACAGGGAAATATCTGCTTCTAAATCCAAAACGCAGCTACCTAACAGAACGGTTGTCAATGTGTGCACTCAACTTCCAGAGTTAAACCCGTGTGTGGGTTCAGCAGTCTGCAGACCCTTCCTGTGCAGTCTCAAAACAGGCGTTTTCAGCCCAATACCGGCATATGGAAGAAACAGCAGTAAGCACAGGGAATTATCTGCTTCTAAATCCAAAACGCAGCTACCTAACAGAACGGTTGTCAATGTGTGCCCTCAACTTTCAGAGATAAACCCGTTTGTGTATTCAGCAGTCTGCAGACCCTTTCTGTGCAGAGTCTCAAAACAGGCGTTTTCAGCCCAATACCGGCATATGGAAGAAACAGCAGTAAGCACTGGGAAATATCTGCTTCTAAATCCAAAACGCAGCTACCTAACAGAACGGTTGTCAATGTGTGCCCTCAACTTTCAGAGATAAACCCGTTTGTGGATTCAGCAGTCTGCAGACCCTTTCTGTGCAGGGTCTCAAAACAGGCGTTTTCAGCCCAATACCGGCATATGGAAGAAACAACAGTAAGCACAGGGAAATATCTGCTTCTAAATCCAAAACGCAGCTACCTAACAGAACGGTTGTCAATGTGTGCACTCAACTTCCAGAGTTAAACCCGTGTGTGGATTCAGCAGTCTGCAGACCCTTTCTGTGCAGAGTCTCAAAACAGGCGTTTTCAGCCCAATACCGGCATATGGAAGAAACAGCAGTAAGCACTGGGAAATATCTGCCTCTAAATCCAAAACGCAGCTACCTAACAGAACGGTTGTCAATGTGTGCACTCAACTTCCAGAGTTAAACGCGTGTGTGGATTCTGCAGTCTGCAGACCCTTTCTGTGCAGAGTCTCAAAACAGGCGTTTTCAGCCCAATACCGGCATATGGAAGAAACAGCAGTAAGCACAGGGAAATATCTGCTTCTAAATCCAAAACACAGCTACCTAACAGAACGGTTGTCAATGTGTGCACTCAACTTCCAGAGTTAAACCCGTGTGTGGGTTCAGCAGTCTGCAGACCCTTTCTGTGCAGAGTCTCAAAACAGGCGTTTTCAGCCCAATACCGGCATATGGAAGAAACAGCAGTAAGCACAGGGAATTATCTGCTTCTAAATCCAAAACGCAGCTACCTAACAGAACGGTTGTCAATGTGTGCCCTCAACTTTCAGAGATAAACCCGTTTGTGGATTCAGCAGTCTGCAGACCCTTTCTGTGCAGAGTCTCAAAACAGGCGTTTTCAGCCCAGTACCGGCATATGGAAGAAACAACAGTAAGCACTGGGAAATATCTGCTTCTAAATCCAAAACGCAGCTACCTAACAGAACGGTTGTCAATGTGTGCACTCAACTTCCAGAGTTAAACCCGTGTGTGGATTCAGCAGTCTGCAGACCCTTTCTGTGCAGAGTCTCAAAACAGGCGTTTTCAGCCCAATACCGGCATATGGAAGAAACAGCAGTAAGCACAGGGAAATATCTGCTTCTAAATCCAAAACGCAGCTACCTAACAGAACGGTTGTCAATGTGTGCACTCAACTTCCAGAGTTAAACCTCTGTGTGGATTCAGCAGTCTGCAGACCCTTTCTGTGCAGAGTCTCAAAACAGGCGTTTTCAGCCCAATACCGGCATATGGAAGAAACAGCAGTAAGCACAGGGAAATATCTGCTTCTAAATCCAAAACGCAGCTACCTAACAGAACGGTTGTCAATGTGTGCACTCAACTTCCAGAGTTAAACCCGTGTGTGGATTCAGCAGTCTGCAGACCCTTTCTGTGCAGAGTCTCAAAACAGGCGTTTTCAGCCCAATACCGGCATATGGAAGAAACAGCAGTAAGCACTGGGACATATCTGCCTCTAAATCCAAAACGCAGCTACCTAACAGAACGGTTGTCAATGTGTGCACTCAACTTCCAGAGTTAAACGCGTGTGTGGATTCTGCAGTCTGCAGACCCTTTCTGTGCAGAGTCTCAAAACAGGCGTTTTCAGCCCAATACCGGCATATGGAAGAAACAGCAGTAAGCACAGGGAAATATCTGCTTCTAAATCCAAAACACAGCTACCTAACAGAACGGTTGTCAATGTGTGCACTCAACTTCCAGAGTTAAACCCGTGTGTGGGTTCAGCAGTCTGCAGACCCTTTCTGTGCGGAGTCTCAAAACAGGCGTTTTCAGCCCAATACCGGCATATGGAAGAAACAGCAGTAAGCACAGGGAATTATCTGCTTCTAAATCCAAAACGCAGCTACCTAACAGAACGGTTGTCAATGTGTGCCCTCAACTTTCAGAGATAAACCCGTTTGTGGATTCAGCAGTCTGCAGACCCTTTCTGTGCAGAGTCTCAAAACAGGCGTTTTCAGCCCAGTACCGGCATATGGAAGAAACAACAGTAAGCACTGGGAAATATCTGCTTCTAAATCCAAAACGCAGCTACCTAACAGAACGGTTTTCAATGTGTGCACTCAACTTCCAGAGTTAAACCCGTGTGTGGATTCAGCAGTCTGCAGACCCTTTCTGTGCAGAGTCTCAAAACAGGCGTTTTCAGCCCAATACCGGCATATGGAAGAAACAGCAGTAAGCACAGGGAAATATCTGCTTCTAAATCCAAAACGCAGCTACCTAACAGAACGGTTGTCAATGTGTGCACTCAACTTCCAGAGTTAAACCCGTGTGTGGATTCAGCAGTCTGCAGACCCATTCTGTGCAGAGTCTCAAAACAGGCGTTTTCAGCCCAATACCGGCATATGGAAGAAACAGCAGTAAGCACTGGGAAATACCTGCTTCTAAATCCAAAACGCAGCTACCTAACAGAACGGTTGTCAATGTGTGCACTCAACTTCCAGAGTTAAACCCGTGTGTGGATTCAGCAGTCTGCAGACCCTTTCTGTGCAGAGTCTCAAAACAGGCGTTTTCAGCCCAATACTGGCATATGGAAGAAACAGCAGTAAGCACAGGGAAATATCTGCTTCTAAATCCAAAACGCAGCTACCTAACAGAACGGTTGTCAATGTGTGCACTCAACTTCCAGAGTTAAACCCGTGTGTGGATTCAGCAGTCTGCAGACCCTTTCTGTGCAGAGTCTAAAAACAGGCGTTTTCAGCCCAATACCGGCATATGGAAGAAACAGCAGTAAGCACTGGGAAATATCTGCTTCTAAATCCAAAACGCAGCTACCTAACAGAACGGTTGTCAATGTGTGCACTCAACTTCCAGAGTTAAACCCGTGTGTGGATTCAGCAGTCTGCAGACCCTTTCTGTGCAGAGTCTCAAAACAGGCGTTTTCAGCGCAATACCGGCATATGGAAGAAACAGCAGTAAGCACTGGGAAATATCTGCCTCTAAATCCAAAACGCAGCTACCTAACAGAACGGTTGTCAATGTGTGCACTCAACTTCCAGAGTTAAACGCGTGTGTGGATTCAGCAGTCTGCAGACCCTTTCTGTGCAGAGTCTCAAAACAGGCGTTTTCAGCCCAATACCGGCATATGGAAGAAACAGCAGTAAGCACAGGGAAATATCTGCTTCTAAATCCAAAACGCAGCTACCTAACAGAACGGTTGTCAATGTGTGCACTCAACTTCCAGAGTTAAACCCGTGTGTGGGTTCAGCAGTCTGCAGACCCTTCCTGTGCAGTCTCAAAACAGGCGTTTTCAGCCCAATACCGGCATATGGAAGAAACAGCAGTAAGCACTGGGAATTATCTGCTTCTAAATCCAAAACGCAGCTACCTAACAGAACGGTTGTCAATGTGTGCCCTCAACTTTCAGAGATAAACCCGTTTGTGTATTCAGCAGTCTGCAGACCCTTTCTGTGCAGAGTCTCAAAACAGGCGTTTTCAGCCCAATACCGGAATATGGAAGAAACAGCAGTAAGCACTGGGAAATATCTGCTTCTAAATCCAAAACGAAGCTACCTAACAGAACGGTTGTCAATGTGTGCCCTCAACTTTCAGAGATAAACCCGTTTGTGGATTCAGCAGTCTGCAGACCCTTTCTGTGCAGAGTCTCAAAACAGGCGTTTTCAGCCCAATACCGGCATATGGAAGAAACAACAGTAAGCACTGGGAAATATCTGCTTCTAAATCCAAAACGCAGCTACCTAACAGAACGGTTGTCAATGTGTGCACTCAACTTCCAGAGTTAAACCCCGGTGTGGATTCAGCAGTCTGCAGACCCTTTCTGTGCAGAGTCTCAAAACAGGCGTTTTCAGCCCAATACCGGCATATGGAAGAAACAGCAGTAAGCACAGGGAAATATCTGCTTCTAAATCCAAAACGCAGCTACCTAACAGAACGGTTGTCAATGTGTGCACTCACCTTCCAGAGTTAAACCCGTGTGTGGATTCAGCAGTCTGCAAACCCTTTCTGTGCAGAGTCTCAAAACAGGCGTTTTCAGCCCAATACCGGCATATGGAAGATACAGCAGTATGCACAGGTAAATATCTGCTTCTAAATCCAAAACGCAGCTACCTAACAGAACGGTTGTCAATGTGTGCACTCAACTTCCAGAGTTAAACCTCTGTGTGGATTCAGCAGTCTGCAGACCCTTTCTGTGCAGAGTCTCAAAACAGGCGTTTTCAGCCCAATACCGGCATATGGAAGAAACAGCAGTAAGCACAGGGAAATATCTGCTTCTAAATCCAAAACGCAGCTACCTAACAGAACGGTTGTCAATGTGTGCACTCAACTTCCAGAGTTAAACCCGTGTGTGGATTCAGCAGTCTGCAGACCCTTTCTGTGCAGAGTCTCAAAACAGGCGTTTTCAGCCCAATACCGGCATATGGAAGAAACAGCAGTAAGCACAGGGAAATATCTGCCTCTAAATCCAAAACGCAGCTACCTAACAGAACGGTTGTCAATGTGTGCACTCAACTTCCAGAGTTAAACGCGTGTGTGGATTCTGCAGTCTGCAGACCCTTTCTGTGCAGAGTCTCAAAACAGGCGTTTTCAGCCCAATACCGGCATATGGAAGAAACAGCAGTAAGCACAGGGAAATATCTGCTTCTAAATCCAAAACACAGCTTCCTAACAGAACGGTTGTCAATGTGTGCACTCAACTTCCAGAGTTAAACCCGTGTGTGGGTTCAGCAGTCTGCAGACCCTTCCTGTGCAGTCTCAAAACAGGCGTTTTCAGCCCAATACCGGCATATGGAAGAAACAGCAGTAAGCACAGGGAATTATCTGCTTCTAAATCCAAAACGCAGCTACCTAACAGAACGGTTGTCAATGTGTGCCCTCAACTTTCAGAGATAAACCCGTTTGTGTATTCAGCAGTCTGCAGACCCTTTCTGTGCAGAGTCTCAAAACAGGCGTTTTCAGCCCAATACCGGAATATGGAAGAAACAGCAGTAAGCACTGGGAAATATCTGCTTCTAAATCCAAAACGCAGCTACCTAACAGAACGGTTGTCAATGTGTGCCCTCAACTTTCAGAGATAAACCCGTTTGTGGATTCAGCAGTCTGCAGACCCTTTCTGTGCAGAGTCTCAAAACAGGCGTTTTCAGCCCAATACCGGCATATGGAAGAAACAACAGTAAGCACTGGGAAATATCTGCTTCTAAATCCAAAACGCAGCTACCTAACAGAACGGTTGTCAATGTGTGCACTCAACTTCCAGAGTTAAACCCCGGTGTGGATTCAGCAGTCTGCAGACCCTTTCTGTGCAGAGTCTCAAAACAGGCGTTTTCAGCCCAATACCGGCATATGGAAGAAACAGCAGTAAGCACAGGGAAATATCTGCTTCTAAATCCAAAACGCAGCTACCTAACAGAACGGTTGTCAATGTGTGCACTCACCTTCCAGAGTTAAACCCGTGTGTGGATTCAGCAGTCTGCAAACCCTTTCTGTGCAGAGTCTCAAAACAGGCGTTTTCAGCCCAATACCGGCATATGGAAGATACAGCAGTAAGCACAGGTAAATATCTGCTTCTAAATCCAAAACGCAGCTACCTAACAGAACGGTTGTCAATGTGTGCACTCAACTTCCAGAGTTAAACCTCTGTGTGGATTCAGCAGTCTGCAGACCCTTTCTGTGCAGAGTCTCAAAACAGGCGTTTTCAGCCCAATACCGGCATATGGAAGAAACAGCAGTAAGCACAGGGAAATATCTGCTTCTAAATCCAAAACGCAGCTACCTAACAGAACGGTTGTCAATGTGTGCACTCAACTTCCAGAGTTAAACCCGTGTGTGGATTCAGCAGTCTGCAGACCCTTTCTGTGCAGAGTCTCAAAACAGGCGTTTTCAGCCCAATACCGGCATATGGAAGAAACAGCAGTAAGCACTGGGAAATATCTGCCTCTAAATCCAAAACGCAGCTACCTAACAGAACGGTTGTCAATGTGTGCACTCAACTTCCAGAGTTAAACGCGTGTGTGGATTCTGCAGTCTGCAGACCCTTTCTGTGCAGAGTCTCAAAACAGGCGTTTTCAGCCCAATACCGGCATATGGAAGAAACAGCAGTAAGCACAGGGAAATATCTGCTTCTAAATCCAAAGCACAGCTACCTAACAGAACGGTTGTCAATGTGTGCACTCAACTTCCAGAGTTAAACCCGTGTGTGGGTTCAGCAGTCTGCAGACCCTTTCTGTGCAGAGTCTCAAAACAGGCGTTTTCAGCCCAATACCGGCATATGGAAGAAACAGCAGTAAGCACAGGGAATTATCTGCTTCTATATCCAAAACGCAGCTACCTAACAGAACGGTTGTCAATGTGTGCCCTCAACTTTCAGAGATAAACCCGTTTGTGGATTCAGCAGTCTGCAGACCCTTTCTGTGCAGAGTCTCAAAACAGGCTTTTTCAGCCCAGTACCGGCATATGGAAGAAACAACAGTAAGCACTGGGAAATATCTGCTTCTAAATCCAAAACGCAGCTACCTAACAGAACGGTTGTCAATGTGTGCACTCAACTTCCAGAGTTAAACCCGTGTGTGGATTCAGCAGTCTGCAGACCCTTTCTGTGCAGAGTCTCAAAACAGGCGTTTTCAGCCCAATACCGGCATATGGAAGAAACAGCAGTAAGCACAGGGAAATATCTGCTTCTAAATCCAAAACGCAGCTACCTAACAGAACGGTTGTCAATGTGTGCACTCAACTTCCAGAGTTAAACCCGTGTGTGGATTCAGCAGTCTGCAGACCCTTTCTGTGCAGAGTCTCAAAACAGGCGTTTTCAGCCCAATACCGGCATATGGAAGAAACAGCAGTAAGCACTGGGAAATATCTGCTTCTAAATCCAAAACGCAGCTACCTAACAGAACGGTTGTCAATGTGTGCACTCAACTTCCAGAGTTAAACCCGTGTGTGGATTCAGCAGTCTGCAGACCCTTTCTGTGCAGAGTCTCAAAACAGGCGTTTTCAACCCAATACTGGCATATGGAAGAAACAGCAGTAAGCACAGGGAAATATCTGCTTCTAAATCCAAAACGCAGCTACCTAACAGAACGGTTGTCAATGTGTGCACTCAACTTCCAGAGTTAAACCCATGTGTGGATTCAGCAGTCTGCAGACCCTTTCTGTGCAGAGTCTAAAAACAGGCGTTTTCAGCCCAATACCGGCATATGGAAGAAACAGCAGTAAGCACTGGGAAATATCTGCTTCTAAATCCAAAACGCAGCTACCTAACAGAACGGTTGTCAATGTGTGCACTCAACTTCCAGAGTTAAACCCGTGTGTGGATTCAGCAGTCTGCAGACCCTTTCTGTGCAGAGTCTCAAAACAGGCGTTTTCAGCGCAATACCGGCATATGGAAGAAACAGCAGTAAGCACTGGGAAATATCTGCCTCTAAATCCAAAACGCAGCTACCTAACAGAACGGTTGTCAATGTGTGCACTCAACTTCCAGAGTTAAACGCGAGTGTGGATTCAGCAGTCTGCAGACCCTTTCTGTGCAGAGTCTCAAAACAGGCGTTTTCAGCCCAATACCGGCATATGGAAGAAACAGCAGTAAGCACAGGGAAATATCTGCTTCTAAATCCAAAACGCAGCTACCTAACAGAACGGTTGTCAATGTGTGCACTCAACTTCCAGAGTTAAACCCGTGTGTGGGTTCAGCAGTCTGCAGACCCTTCCTGTGCAGTCTCAAAACAGGCGTTTTCAGCCCAATACCGGCATATGGAAGAAACAGCAGTAAGCACAGGGAATTATCTGCTTCTAAATCCAAAACGCAGCTACCTAACAGAACGGTTGTCAATGTGTGCCCTCAACTTTCAGAGATAAACCCGTTTGTGTATTCAGCAGTCTGCAGACCCTTTCTGTGCAGAGTCTCAAAACAGGCGTTTTCAGCCCAATACCGGAATATGGAAGAAACAGCAGTAAGCACTGGGAAATATCTGCTTCTAAATCCAAAACGCAGCTACCTAACAGAACGGTTGTCAATGTGTGCCCTCAACTTTCAGAGATAAACCCGTTTGTGGATTCAGCAGTCTGCAGACCCTTTCTGTGCAGAGTCTCAAAACAGGCGTTTTCAGCCCAATACCGGCATATGGAAGAAACAACAGTAAGCACTGGGAAATATCTGCTTCTAAATCCAAAACGCAGCTTCCTAACAGAACGGTTGTCAATGTGTGCACTCAACTTCGAGAGTTAAACCCCGGTGTGGATTCAGCAGTCTGCAGACCCTTTCTGTGCAGAGTCTCAAAACAGGCGTTTTCAGCCCAATACCGGCATATGGAAGAAACAGCAGTAAGCACAGGGAAATATCTGCTTCTAAATCCAAAACGCAGCTACCTAACAGAACGGTTGTCAATGTGTGCACTCACCTTCCAGAGTTAAACCCGTGTGTGGATTCAGCAGTCTGCAAACCCTTTCTGTGCAGAGTCTCAAAACAGGCGTTTTCAGCCCAATACCGGCATATGGAAGATACAGCAGTATGCACAGGTAAATATCTGCTTCTAAATCCAAAACGCAGCTACCTAACAGAACGGTTGTCAATGTGTGCACTCAACTTCCAGAGTTAAACCCGTGTGTGGATTCAGCAGTCTGCAGACCCTTTCTGTGCAGAGTCTCAAAACAGGCGTTTTCAGCCCAATACCGGCATATGGAAGAAACAGCAGTAAGCACAGGGAAATATCTGCTTCTAAATCCAAAACGCAGCTACCTAACAGAACGGTTGTCAATGTGTGCACTCAACATCCAGAGTTAAACGCGTGTGTGGATTCAGCAGTCTGCAGACCCTTTCTGTGCAGAGTCTCAAAACAGGCGTTTTCAGCCCAATACCGGCATATGGAAGAAACAGCAGTAAGCACAGGGAAATATCTGCTTCTAAATCCAAAACGCAGCTACCTAACAGAACGGTTGTCAATGTGTGCACTCAACTTCCAGAGTTAAACCCGTGTGTGGATTCAGCAGTCTGCAGACCCTTTCTGTGCAGAGTCTCAAAACAGGCGTTTTCAGCCCAATACCGGCATATGGAAGAAACAGCAGTATGCACAGGGAAATATCTGCTTCTAAATCCAAAACGCAGCTACCTAACAGAACGGTTGTCAATGTGTGCACTCAACTTCCAGAGTAAAACCCGTGTGTGGATTCAGCAGTCTGCAGACCCTTTCTGTGCAGAGTCTCAAAACAGGCGTTTTCAGCCCAATACCGGTATATGGAAGAAACAGCAGTAAGCACAGGGAAATATCTGCTTCAAAATCCAAAACGCAGCTACCTAACAGAACGGTTGTCAATGTGTGCACTCAACTTCCAGAGTTAAACCCGTGTGTGGATTCAGCAGTCTGCAGACCCTTTCTGTGCAGAGTCACAAAAAAGGCGTTTTCAGCCCAATACCGGCATATGGAAGAAACAGCAGTAAGCACAGGGAAATATCTGCTTCTAAATCCAAAACGCAGCTACCTAACAGAACGGTTGTCAATGTGTGCACTCAACTTCCAGAGTTAAACCCGTGTGTGGGTTCAGCAGTCTGCAGACCCTTTCTGTGCAGAGTCTCAAAACAGGCGTTTTCAGCCCAATACCGGCATATGGAAGAAACAGCAGTAAGCACAGGGAAATATCTGCTTCTAAATCCAAAACGCAGCTACCTAACAGAACGGTTGTCAATGTGTGCACTCAACTTCCAGAGTTAAACCCGTGTGTGGGTTCAGCAGTCTGCAGACCCTTTCTGTGCAGAGTCTCAAAACAGGCGTTTTCAGCCCAATACCGGCATATGGAAGAAACAGCAGTAAGCACAGGGAATTATCTGCTTCTAAATCCAAAACGCAGCTACCTAACAGAACGGTTGTCAATGTGTGCCCTCAACTTTCAGAGATAAACCCGTTTGTGGATTCAGCAGTCTGCAGACCCTTTCTGTGCAGAGTCTCAAAACAGGCGTTTTCAGCCCAATACCGGCATATGGAAGAAACAGCAGTAAGCACTGGGAAATATCTGCTTCTAAATCCAAAACGCAAATACCTAACAGAACGGTTGTCAATGTGTGCCCTCAACTTTCAGAGATAAACCCGTTTGTGGATTCAGCAGTCTGCAGACCCTTTCTGTGCAGAGTCTCAAAACAGGCGTTTTCAGCCCAGTACCCGGCATATGGAAGAAACAACAGTAAGCACTGGGAAATATCTGCTTCTAAATCCAAAACGCAGCTACATAACAGAACGGTTGTCAATGTGTGCACTCAACTTCCAGAGTTAAACCCGTGTGTGGATTCAGCAGTCTGCAGACCCTTTCTGTGCAGAGTCTCAAAACAGGCGTTTTCAGCCCAATACCGGCATATGGAAGAAACAGCAGTATGCACAGGGAAATATCTGCTTCTAAATCCAAAACGCAGCTACCTAACAGAACGGTTGTCAATGTGTGCACTCAACTTCCAGAGTTAAACCCGTGTGTGGATTCAGCAGTCTGCAGACCCTTTCTGTGCAGAGTCTCAAAACAGGCGTTTTCAGCCCAATACCGGCATATGGAAGAAACAGCAGTAAGCACAGGGAAATATCTGCTTCTAAATCCAAAACGCAGCTACCTAACAGAACGGTTGTCAATGTGTGCACTCAACTTCCAGAGTTAAACCCGTGTGTGGATTCAGCAGTCTGCAGACCCTTTCTGTGCAGAGTCTCAAAACAGGCGTTTTCAGCCCAATACCGGCATATGGAAGAAACAGCAGTAAGCACAGGGAAATATCTGCTTCTAAATCCAAAACGCAGCTACCTAACAGAACGGTTGTCAATGTGTGCACTCAACTTCCAGAGTTAAACCCGTGTGTGGGTTCAGCAGTCTGCAGACCCTTCCTGTGCAGTCTCAAAACAGGCGTTTTCAGCCCAATACCGGCATATGGAAGAAACAGCAGTAAGCACAGGGAATTATCTGCTTCTAAATCCAAAACGCAGCTACCTAACAGAACGGTTGTCAATGTGTGCCCTCAACTTTCAGAGATAAACCCGTTTGTGTATTCAGCAGTCTGCAGACCCTTTCTGTGCAGAGTCTCAAAACAGGCGTTTTCAGCCCAATACCGGAATATGGAAGAAACAGCAGTAAGCACTGGGAAATATCTGCTTCTAAATCCAAAACGCAGCTACCTAACAGAACGGTTGTCAATGTGTGCCCTCAACTTTCAGAGATAAACCCGTTTGTGGATTCAGCAGTCTGCAGACCCTTTCTGTGCAGAGTCTCAAAACAGGCGTTTTCAGCCCAATACCGGCATATGGAAGAAACAACAGTAAGCACTGGGAAATATCTGCTTCTAAATCCAAAACGCAGCTACCTAACAGAACGGTTGTCAATGTGTGCACTCAACTTCCAGAGTTAAACCCCGGTGTGGATTCAGCAGTCTGCAGACCCTTTCTGTGCAGAGTCTCAAAACAGGCGTTTTCAGCCCAATACCGGCATATGGAAGAAACAGCAGTAAGCACAGGGAAATATCTGCTTCTAAATCCAAAACGCAGCTACCTAACAGAACGGTTGTCAATGTGTGCACTCACCTTCCAGAGTTAAACCCGTGTGTGGATTCAGCAGTCTGCAAACCCTTTCTGTGCAGAGTCTCAAAACAGGCGTTTTCAGCCCAATACCGGCATATGGAAGATACAGCAGTAAGCACAGGTAAATATCTGCTTCTAAATCCAAAACGCAGCTACCTAACAGAACGGTTGTCAATGTGTGCACTCAACTTCCAGAGTTAAACCTCTGTGTGGATTCAGCAGTCTGCAGACCCTTTCTGTGCAGAGTCTCAAAACAGGCGTTTTCAGCCCAATACCGGCATATGGAAGAAACAGCAGTAAGCACAGGGAAATATCTGCTTCTAAATCCAAAACGCAGCTACCTAACAGAACGGTTGTCAATGTGTGCACTCAACTTCCAGAGTTAAACCCGTGTGTGGATTCAGCAGTCTGCAGACCCTTTCTGTGCAGAGTCTCAAAACAGGCGTTTTCAGCCCAATACCGGCATATGGAAGAAACAGCAGTAAGCACTGGGAAATATCTGCCTCTAAATCCAAAACGCAGCTACCTAACAGAACGGTTGTCAATGTGTGCACTCAACTTCCAGAGTTAAACGCGTGTGTGGATTCTGCAGTCTGCAGACCCTTTCTGTGCAGAGTCTCAAAACAGGCGTTTTCAGCCCAATACCGGCATATGGAAGAAACAGCAGTAAGCACAGGGAAATATCTGCTTCTAAATCCAAAACACAGCTACCTAACAGAACGGTTGTCAATGTGTGCACTCAACTTCCAGAGTTAAACCCGTGTGTGGGTTCAGCAGTCTGCAGACCCTTTCTGTGCAGAGTCTCAAAACAGGCGTTTTCAGCCCAATACCGGCATATGGAAGAAACAGCAGTAAGCACAGGGAATTATCTGCTTCTATATCCAAAACGCAGCTACCTAACAGAACGGTTGTCAATGTGTGCCCTCAACTTTCAGAGATAAACCCGTTTGTGGATTCAGCAGTCTGCAGACCCTTTCTGTGCAGAGTCTCAAAACAGGCTTTTTCAGCCCAGTACCGGCATATGGAAGAAACAACAGTAAGCACTGGGAAATATCTGCTTCTAAATCCAAAACGCAGCTACCTAACAGAACGGTTGTCAATGTGTGCACTCAACTTCCAGAGTTAAACCCGTGTGTGGATTCAGCAGTCTGCAGACCCTTTCTGTGCAGAGTCTCAAAACAGGCGTTTTCAGCCCAATACCGGCATATGGAAGAAACAGCAGTATGCACAGGGAAATATCTGCTTCTAAATCCAAAACGCAGCTACCTAACAGAACGGTTTTCAATGTGTGCACTCAACTTCCAGAGTTAAACCCGTGTGTGGATTCAGCAGTCTGCAGACCCTTTCTGTGCAGAGTCTCAAAACAGGCGTTTTCAGCCCAATACCGGCATATGGAAGAAACAGCAGTAAGCACAGGGAAATATCTGCTTCTAAATCCAAAACGCAGCTACCTAACAGAACGGTTGTCAATGTGTGCACTCAACTTCCAGAGTTAAACCCGTGTGTGGATTCAGCAGTCTGCAGACCCTTTCTGTGCAGAGTCTCAAAACAGGCGTTTTCAGCCCAATACCGGCATATGGAAGAAACAGCAGTAAGCACTGGGAAATATCTGCTTCTAAATCCAAAACGCAGCTACCTAACAGAACGGTTGTCAATGTGTGCACTCAACTTCCAGAGTTAAACCCGTGTGTGGATTCAGCAGTCTGCAGACCCTTTCTGTGCAGAGTCTCAAAACAGGCGTTTTCAACCCAATACTGGCATATGGAAGAAACAGCAGTAAGCACAGGGAAATATCTGCTTCTAAATCCAAAACGCAGCTACCTAACAGAACGGTTGTCAATGTGTGCACTCAACTTCCAGAGTTAAACCCATGTGTGGATTCAGCAGTCTGCAGACCCTTTCTGTGCAGAGTCTAAAAACAGGCGTTTTCAGCCCAATACCGGCATATGGAAGAAACAGCAGTAAGCACTGGGAAATATCTGCTTCTAAATCCAAAACGCAGCTACCTAACAGAACGGTTGTCAATGTGTGCACTCAACTTCCAGAGTTAAACCCGTGTGTGGATTCAGCAGTCTGCAGACCCTTTCTGTGCAGAGTCTCAAAACAGGCGTTTTCAGCGCAATACCGGCATATGGAAGAAACAGCAGTAAGCACTGGGAAATATCTGCCTCTAAATCCAAAACGCAGCTACCTAACAGAACGGTTGTCAATGTGTGCACTCAACTTCCAGAGTTAAACGCGAGTGTGGATTCAGCAGTCTGCAGACCCTTTCTGTGCAGAGTCTCAAAACAGGCGTTTTCAGCCCAATACCGGCATATGGAAGAAACAGCAGTAAGCACAGGGAAATATCTGCTTCTAAATCCAAAACGCAGCTACCTAACAGAACGGTTGTCAATGTGTGCACTCAACTTCCAGAGTTAAACCCGTGTGTGGGTTCAGCAGTCTGCAGACCCTTCCTGTGCAGTCTCAAAACAGGCGTTTTCAGCCCAATACCGGCATATGGAAGAAACAGCAGTAAGCACAGGGAATTATCTGCTTCTAAATCCAAAAACGCAGCTACCTAACAGAACGGTTGTCAATGTGTGCCCTCAACTTTCAGAGATAAACCCGTTTGTGTATTCAGCAGTCTGCAGACCCTTTCTGTGCAGAGTCTCAAAACAGGCGTTTTCAGCCCAATACCGGAATATGGAAGAAACAGCAGTAAGCACTGGGAAATATCTGCTTCTAAATCCAAAACGCAGCTACCTAACAGAACGGTTGTCAATGTGTGCCCTCAACTTTCAGAGATAAACCCGTTTGTGGATTCAGCAGTCTGCAGACCCTTTCTGTGCAGAGTCTCAAAACAGGCGTTTTTCAGCCCAATACCGGCATATGGAAGAAACAACAGTAAGCACTGGGAAATATCTGCTTCTAAATCCAAAACGCAGCTTCCTAACAGAACGGTTGTCAATGTGTGCACTCAACTTCGAGAGTTAAACCCCGGTGTGGATTCAGCAGTCTGCAGACCCTTTCTGTGCAGAGTCTCAAAACAGGCGTTTTCAGCCCAATACCGGCATATGGAAGAAACAGCAGTAAGCACAGGGAAATATCTGCTTCTAAATCCAAAACGCAGCTACCTAACAGAACGGTTGTCAATGTGTGCACTCACCTTCCAGAGTTAAACCCGTGTGTGGATTCAGCAGTCTGCAAACCCTTTCTGTGCAGAGTCTCAAAACAGGCGTTTTCAGCCCAATACCGGCATATGGAAGATACAGCAGTATGCACAGGTAAATATCTGCTTCTAAATCCAAAACGCAGCTACCTAACAGAACGGTTGTCAATGTGTGCACTCAACTTCCAGAGTTAAACCCGTGTGTGGATTCAGCAGTCTGCAGACCCTTTCTGTGCAGAGTCTCAAAACAGGCGTTTTCAGCCCAATACCGGCATATGGAAGAAACAGCAGTAAGCACAGGGAAATATCTGCTTCTAAATCCAAAACGCAGCTACCTAACAGAACGGTTGTCAATGTGTGCACTCAACATCCAGAGTTAAACGCGTGTGTGGATTCAGCAGTCTGCAGACCCTTTCTGTGCAGAGTCTCAAAACAGGCGTTTTCAGCCCAATACCGGCATATGGAAGAAACAGCAGTAAGCACAGGGAAATATCTGCTTCTAAATCCAAAACGCAGCTACCTAACAGAACGGTTGTCAATGTGTGCACTCAACTTCCAGAGTTAAAACCCGTGTGTGGATTCAGCAGTCTGCAGACCCTTTCTGTGCAGAGTCTCAAAACAGGCGTTTTCAGCCCAATACCGGCATATGGAAGAAACAGCAGTATGCACAGGGAAATATCTGCTTCTAAATCCAAAACGCAGCTACCTAACAGAACGGTTGTCAATGTGTGCACTCAACTTCCAGAGTAAAACCCGTGTGTGGATTCAGCAGTCTGCAGACCCTTTCTGTGCAGAGTCTCAAAACAGGCGTTTTCAGCCCAATACCGGTATATGGAAGAAACAGCAGTAAGCACAGGGAAATATCTGCTTCAAAATCCAAAACGCAGCTACCTAACAGAACGGTTGTCAATGTGTGCACTCAACTTCCAGAGTTAAACCCGTGTGTGGATTCAGCAGTCTGCAGACCCTTTCTGTGCAGAGTCACAAAAAAGGCGTTTTCAGCCCAATACCGGCATATGGAAGAAACAGCAGTAAGCACAGGGAAATATCTGCTTCTAAATCCAAAACGCAGCTACCTAACAGAACGGTTGTCAATGTGTGCACTCAACTTCCAGAGTTAAACCCGTGTGTGGGTTCAGCAGTCTGCAGACCCTTTCTGTGCAGAGTCTCAAAACAGGCGTTTTCAGCCCAATACCGGCATATGGAAGAAACAGCAGTAAGCACAGGGAAATATCTGCTTCTAAATCCAAAACGCAGCTACCTAACAGAACGGTTGTCAATGTGTGCACTCAACTTCCAGAGTTAAACCCGTGTGTGGGTTCAGCAGTCTGCAGACCCTTTCTGTGCAGAGTCTCAAAACAGGCGTTTTCAGCCCAATACCGGCATATGGAAGAAACAGCAGTAAGCACAGGGAATTATCTGCTTCTAAATCCAAAACGCAGCTACCTAACAGAACGGTTGTCAATGTGTGCCCTCAACTTTCAGAGATAAACCCGTTTGTGGATTCAGCAGTCTGCAGACCCTTTCTGTGCAGAGTCTCAAAACAGGCGTTTTCAGCCCAATACCGGCATATGGAAGAAACAGCAGTAAGCACTGGGAAATATCTGCTTCTAAATCCAAAACGCAAATACCTAACAGAACTGTCAATGTGTGCCCTCAACTTTCAGAGATAAACCCGTTTGTGGATTCAGCAGTCTGCAGACCCTTTCTGTGCAGAGTCTCAAAACAGGCGTTTTCAGCCCAGTACCGGCATATGGAAGAAACAACAGTAAGCACTGGGAAATATCTGCTTCTAAATCCAAAACGCAGCTACATAACAGAACGGTTGTCAATGTGTGCACTCAACTTCCAGAGTTAAACCCGTGTGTGGATTCAGCAGTCTGCAGACCCTTTCTGTGCAGAGTCTCAAAACAGGCGTTTTCAGCCCAATACCGGCATATGGAAGAAACAGCAGTATGCACAGGGAAATATCTGCTTCTAAATCCAAAACGCAGCTACCTAACAGAACGGTTGTCATGTGTGCACTCAACTTCCAGAGTTAAACCCGTGTGTGGATTCAGCAGTCTGCAGAACCCTTTCTGTGCAGAGTCTCAAAACAGGGCGTTTTCAGCCCAATACCGGCATATGGAAGAAACAGCAGTAAGCACAGGGAAATATCTGCTTCTAAATCCAAAACGCAGCTACCTAACAGAACGGTTGTCAATGTGTGCACTCAACTTCCAGAGTTAAACCCGTGTGTGGATTCAGCAGTCTGCAGACCCTTTCTGTGCAGAGTCTCAAAACAGGCGTTTTCAGCCCAATACCGGCATATGGAAGAAACAGCAGTAAGCACAGGGAAATATCTGCTTCTAAATCCAAAACGCAGCTACCTAACAGAACGGTTGTCAATGTGTGCACTCAACTTCCAGAGTTAAACCCGTGTGTGGATTCAGCAGTCTGCAGACCCTTTCTGTGCAGAGTCTCAAAACAGGCGTTTTCAGCCCAATAACTGGCATATGGAAGAAACAGCAGTAAGCACAGGGAAATATCTGCTTCTAAATCCAAAACGCAGCTACCTAACAGAACGGTTGTCAATGTGTGCACTCAACTTCCAGAGTTAAACCCGTGTGTGGATTCAGCAGTCTGCAGACCCTTTCTGTGCAGAGTCTAAAAACAGGCGTTTTCAGCCCAATACCGGCATATGGAAGAAACAGCAGTAAGCACTGGGAAATATCTGCTTCTAAATCCAAAACGCAGCTTACCTAACAGAACGGTTGTCAATGTGTGCACTCAACTTCCAGAGTTAAACCCGTGTGTGGATTCAGCAGTCTGCAGACCCTTTCTGTGCAGAGTCTCAAAACAGGCGTTTTCAGCGCAATACCGGCATATGGAAGAAACAGCAGTAAGCACTGGGAAATATCTGCCTCTAAATCCAAAACGCAGCTACCTAACAGAACGGTTGTCAATGTGTGCACTCAACTTCCAGAGTTAAACGCGTGTGTGGATTCAGCAGTCTGCAGACCCTTTCTGTGCAGAGTCTCAAAACAGGCGTTTTCAGCCCAATACCGGCATATGGAAGAAACAGCAGTAAGCACAGGGAAATATCTGCTTCTAAATCCAAAACGCAGCTACCTAACAGAACGGTTGTCAATGTGTGCACTCAACTTCCAGAGTTAAACCCGTGTGTGGGTTCAGCAGTCTGCAGACCCTTCCTGTGCAGTCTCAAAACAGGCGTTTTCAGCCCAATACCGGCATATGGAAGAAACAGCAGTAAGCACAGGGAATTATCTGCTTCTAAATCCAAAACGCAGCTACCTAACAGAACGGTTGTCAATGTGTGCCCTCAACTTTCAGAGATAAACCCGTTTGTGTATTCAGCAGTCTGCAGACCCTTTCTGTGCAGAGTCTCAAAACAGGCGTTTTCAGCCCAATACCGGAATATGGAAGAAACAGCAGTAAGCACTGGGAAATATCTGCTTCTAAATCCAAAACGCAGCTACCTAACAGAACGGTTGTCAATGTGTGCCCTCAACTTTCAGAGATAAACCCGTTTGTGGATTCAGCAGTCTGCAGACCCTTTCTTTGCAGAGTATCAAAACAGGCGTTTTCAGCCCAATACCGGCATATGGAAGAAACAACAGTAAGCACTGGGAAATATCTGCTTCTAAATCCAAAACGCAGCTACCTAACAGAACGGTTGTCAATGTGTGCACTCAACTTCCAGAGTTAAACCCCGGTGTGGATTCAGCAGTCTGCAGACCCTTTCTGTGCAGAGTCTCAAAACAGGCGATTTCAGCCCAATACCGGCATATGGAAGAAACAGCAGTAAGCACAGGGAAATATCTGCTTCTAAATCCAAAACGCAGCTACCTAACAGAACGGTTGTCAATGTGTGCACTCACCTTCCAGAGTTAAACCCGTGTGTGGATTCAGCAGTCTGCAAACCCTTTCTGTGCAGAGTCTCAAAACAGGCGTTTTCAGCCCAATACCGGCATATGGAAGATACGGCAGTATGCACAGGTAAATATCTGCTTCTAAATCCAAAACGCAGCTACCTAACAGAACGGTTGTCAATGTGTGCACTCAACTTCCAGAGTTAAACCCGTGTGTGGATTCAGCAGTCTGCAGACCCTTTCTGTGCAGAGTCTCAAAACAGGCGTTTTCAGCCCAATACCGGCATATGGAAGAAACAGCAGTAAGCACAGGGAAATATCTGCTTCTAAATCCAAAACGCAGCTACCTAACAGAACGGTTGTCAATGTGTGCACTCAACTTCCAGAGTTAAACCCGTGTGTGGATTCAGCAGTCTGCAGACCCTTTCTGTGCAGAGTCTCAAAACAGGCGTTTTCAGCCCAATACCGGCATATGGAAGAAACAGCAGTAAGCACAGGGAAATATCTGCTTCTAAATCCAAAACGCAGCTACCTAACAGAACGGTTGTCAATGTGTGCACTCAACTTCCAGAGTTAAACCCGTGTGTGGATTCAGCAGTCTGCAGACCCTTTCTGTGCAGAGTCTCAAAACAGGCGTTTTCAGCCCAATACCGGCATATGGAAGAAACAGCAGTAAGCACAGGGAAATATCTGCTTCTAAATCCAAAACGCAGCTACCTAACAGAACGGTTGTCAATGTGTGCACTCAACTTCCAGAGTTAAACCCGTGTGTGGGTTCAGCAGTCTGCAGACCCTTCCTGTGCAGTCTCAAAACAGGCGTTTTCAGCCCAATACCGGCATATGGAAGAAACAGCAGTAAGCACAGGGAATTATCTGCTTCTAAATCCAAAACGCAGCTACCTAACAGAACGGTTGTCAATGTGTGCCCTCAACTTTCAGAGATAAACCCGTTTGTGTATTCAGCAGTCTGCAGACCCTTTCTGTGCAGAGTCTCAAAACAGGCGTTTTCAGCCCAATACCGGAATATGGAAGAAACAGCAGTAAGCACTGGGAAATATCTGCTTCTAAATCCAAAACGCAGCTACCTAACAGAACGGTTGTCAATGTGTGCCCTCAACTTTCAGAGATAAACCCGTTTGTGGATTCAGCAGTCTGCAGACCCTTTCTGTGCAGAGTATCAAAACAGGCGTTTTCAGCCCAATACCGGCATATGGAAGAAACAACAGTAAGCACTGGGAAATATCTGCTTCTAAATCCAAAACGCAGCTACCTAACAGAACGGTTGTCAATGTGTGCACTCAACTTCCAGAGTTAAACCCCGGTGTGGATTCAGCAGTCTGCAGACCCTTTCTGTGCAGAGTCTCAAAACAGGCGATTTCAGCCCAATACCGGCATATGGAAGAAACAGCAGTAAGCACAGGGAAATATCTGCTTCTAAATCCAAAACGCAGCTACCTAACAGAACGGTTGTCAATGTGTGCACTCACCTTCCAGAGTTAAACACGTGTGTGGATTCAGCAGTCTGCAAACCCTTTCTGTGCAGAGTCTCAAAACAGGCGTTTTCAGCCCAATACCGGCATATGGAAGATACAGCAGTATGCACAGGTAAATATCTGCTTCTAAATCCAAAACGCAGCTACCTAACAGAACGGTTGTCAATGTGTGCACTCAACTTCCAGAGTTAAACCCGTGTGTGGATTCAGCAGTCTGCAGACCCTTTCTGTGCAGAGTCTCAAAACAGGCGTTTTCAGCCCAATACCGGCATATGGAAGAAACAGCAGTAAGCACAGGGAAATATCTGCTTCTAAATCCAAAACGCAGCTACCTAACAGAACGGTTGTCAATGTGTGCACTCAACTTCCAGAGTTAAACCCGTGTGTGGATTCAGCAGTCTGCAGACCCTTTCTGTGCAGAGTCTCAAAACAGGCGTTTTCAGCCCAATACCGGCATATGGAAGAAACAGCAGTAAGCACAGGGAAATATCTGCTTCTAAATCCAAAACGCAGCTACCTAACAGAACGGTTGTCAATGTGTGCACTCAACTTCCAGAGTTAAACCCGTGTGTGGATTCAGCAGTCTGCAGACCCTTTCTGTGCAGAGTCTCAAAACAGGCGTTTTCAGCCCAATACCGGCATATGGAAGAAACAGCAGTAAGCACAGGGAAATATCTGCTTCTAAATCCAAAACGCAGCTACCTAACAGAACGGTTGTCAATGTGTGCACTCAACTTCCAGAGTTAAACCCGTGTGTGGGTTCAGCAGTCTGCAGACCCTTCCTGTGCAGTCTCAAAACAGGCGTTTTCAGCCCAATACCGGCATATGGAAGAAACAGCAGTAAGCACAGGGAATTATCTGCTTCTAAATCCAAAACGCAGCTACCTAACAGAACGGTTGTCAATGTGTGCCCTCAACTTTCAGAGATAAACCCGTTTGTGTATTCAGCAGTTTGCAGACCCTTTCTGTGCAGAGTCTCAAAACAGGCGTTTTCAGCCCAGTACCGGAATATGGAAGAAACAGCAGTAAGCACTGGGAAATATCTGCTTCTAAATCCAAAACGCAGCTACCTAACAGAACGGTTGTCAATGTGTGCCCTCAACTTTCAGAGATAAACCCGTTTGTGGATTCAGCAGTCTGCAGACCCTTTCTGTGCAGAGTATCAAAACAGGCGTTTTCAGCCCAATACCGGCATATGGAAGAAACAACAGTAAGCACTGGGAAATATCTGCTTCTAAATCCAAAACGCAGCTACCTAACAGAACGGTTGTCAATGTGTGCACTCAACTTCCAGAGTTAAACCCCGGTGTGGATTCAGCAGTCTGCAGACACTTTCTGTGCAGAGTCTCAAAACAGGCGATTTCAGCCGAATACCGGCATATGGAAGAAACAGCAGTAAGCACAGGGAAATATCTGCTTCTAAATCCAAAACGCAGCTACCTAACAGAACGGTTGTCAATGTGTGCACTCACCTTCCAGAGTTAAACCCGTGTGTGGATTCAGCAGTCTGCAAACCCTTTCTGTGCAGAGTCTCAAAACAGGCGTTTTCAGCCCAATACCGGCATATGGAAGATACAGCAGTATGCACAGGTAAATATCTGCTTCTAAATCCAAAACGCAGCTACCTAACAGAACGGTTGTCAATGTGTGCACTCAACTTCCAGAGTTAAACCCGTGTGTGGATTCAGCAGTCTGCAGACCCTTTCTGTGCAGAGTCTCAAAACAGGCGTTTTCAGCCCAATACCGGCATATGGAAGAAACAGCAGTAAGCACAGGGAAATATCTGCTTCTAAATCCAAAACGCAGCTACCTAACAGAACGGTTGTCAATGTGTGCACTCAACTTCCAGAGTTAAACCCGTGTGTGGATTCAGCAGTCTGCAGACCCTTTCTGTGCAGAGTCTCAAAACAGGCGTTTTCAGCCCAATACCGGCATATGGAAGAAACAGCAGTAAGCACAGGGAAATATCTGCTTCTAAATCCAAAACGCAGCTACCTAACAGAACGGTTGTCAATGTGTGCACTCAACTTCCAGAGTTAAACCCGTGTGTGGATTCAGCAGTCTGCAGACCCTTTCTGTGCAGAGTCTCAAAACAGGCGTTTTCAGCCCAATACCGGCATATGGAAGAAACAGCAGTATGCACAGGGAAATATCTGCTTCTAAATCCAAAACGCAGCTACCTAACAGAACGGTTGTCAATGTGTGCACTCAACTTCCAGAGTTAAACCCGTGTGTGTATTCAGCAGTCTGCAGACCCTTTCTGTGCAGAGTCTCAAAACAGGCGTTTTCAGCCCAATACCGGCATATGGAAGAAACAGCAGTAAGCACAGGGAAATATCTGCTTCTAAATCCAAAACGCAGCTACCTAACAGAACGGTTGTCAATGTGTGCACTCAACTTCCAGAGTTAAACCCGTGTGTGGATTCAGCAGTCTGCAGACCCTTTCTGTGCAGAGTCACAAAAAAGGCGTTTTCAGCCCAATACCGGCATATGGAAGAAACAGCAGTAAGCACAGGGAAATATCTGCTTCTAAATCCAAAACGCAGCTACCTAACAGAACGGTTGTCAATGTCTTCACTCAACTTCCAGAGTTAAACCCGTGTGTGGATTCAGCAGTCTGCAGACCCTTTCTGTGCAGAGTCTCAAAACAGGCGTTTTCAGCCCAATACTGGCATATGGAAGAAACAGCAGTAAGCACAGGGAAATATCTGCTTCTAAATCCAAAACGCAGCTACCTAACAGAACGGTTGTCAATGTGTGCACTCAACTTCCAGAGTTAAACCCGTGTGTGGATTCAGCAGTCTGCAGACCCTTTCTGTGCAGAGTCTCAAAACAGGCGTTTTCAGCCCAATACCGGCATATGGAAGAAACAGCAGTAAGCACTGGGAAATATCTGCTTCTAAATCCAAAACGCAGCTACCTAACAGAACGGTTGTCAATGTGTGCACTCAACTTCCAGAGTTAAACGCGTGTGTGGATTCAGCAGTCTGCAGACCGTTTCGGTGCAGAGTCTCAAAACAGGCGTTTTCAGCCCAATACAGGCATATGGAAGAAACAGCAGTAAGCACAGGGAAATATCTGCTTCTAAATCCAAAACGCAGCTACCTAACAGAACGGTTGTCAAAGTGTGCACTCAACTTCCAGAGATAAACCCGTGTGTGGATTCAGCAGTCTGCAGACCCTTTCTGTGCAGAGTCTCAAAACAGGCGTTTTCAGCCCAATACCGGCATATGGAAGAAACAGCAGTAAGCACAGGGAAATATCTGCTTCTAAATCCAAAACCCAGCTACCTAACAGAACGGTTGTCAATGTGTGCACTCAACTTCCAGAGTTAAACCCGTGTGTGGATTCAGCAGTCTGCAGACCCTTTCTGTGCAGAGTCTCAAAACAGGTGTTTTCAGCCCAATACCGGCATATGGAAGAAACAGCAGTAAGCACAGGGAAATATCTGCTTCTAAATCCAAAACGCAGCTACCTAACAGAACGGTTGTCAATGTGTGCACTCAACTTCCAGAGTTAAACCCCTGTGTGGATTCAGCAGTCTGCAGACCCTTTCTGTGCAGAGTCTCAAAACAGGCGTTTTCAGCCCAATACCGGCATATGGAAGAAACAGCAGTAAGCAATGGGAAATATCTGCTTCTAAATCCAAAACGCAGCTACCTAACAGAATGGTTGTCAATGTGTGCACTCAACTTCCAGAGTTAAACCCGTGTGTGGATTCAGCAGTCTGCAGACCCTTTCTGTGCAGAGTCTCAAAACAGGCGTTTTCAGCCCAATACCGGCATATGGAAGAAACAGCAGTAAGCACAGGGAAATATCTGCTTCTAAATCCAAAACGCAGCTACCTAACAGAACGGTTGTCAACGTGTGCACTCAACTTCCAGAGTTAAACCTGTGTGTGGATTCAGCAGTCTGCAGACCCTTTCTGTGCAGAGTCTCAAAACAGGCGTTTTCAGCCCAATACCGGCATATGGAAGAAACAGCAGTATGCACAGGGAAATATCTGCTTCTAAATCCAAAACGCAGCTACCTAACAGAACGGTTGTCAATGTGTGCACTCAACTTCCAGAGTTAAACCCGTGTGTGGATTCAGCAGTCTGCAGACCCTTTCTGTGCAGAGTCTCAAAACAGGCGTTTTCAGCCCAATACCGGCATATGGAAGAAACAGCAGTAAGCACAGGGAAATATCTGCTTCTAAATCCAAAACGCAGCTACCTAACAGAACGGTTGTCAATGTGTGCACTCAACTTCCAGAGTTAAACCCGTGTGTGGATTCAGCAGTCTGCAGACCCTTTCTGTGCAGAGTCTCAAAACAGGCGTTTTCAGCCCAATACCGGCATATGGAAGAAACAGCAGTAAGCACAGGGAAATATCTGCTTCTAAATCCAAAACGCAGCTACCTAACAGAACGGTTGTCAATGTGTGCACTCAACTTCCAGAGTTAAACCTGTGTGTGGATTCAGCAGTCTGCAGACCCTTTCTGTGCAGAGTCTCAAAACAGGCGTTTTCGGCCCAATACCGGCATATGGAAGAAACAGCAGTATGCACAGGGAAATATCTGCTTCTAAATCCAAAACGCAGCTACCTAACAGAACGGTTGTCAATGTGTGCACTCAACGTCCAGACTTAAAGCTGTGTGTGGATTCAGCAGTCTGTAGACCCTTTCTGTGCGGAGTCTCAAAACAGGCGCTTTCAGCCCATTACCGGCATATGGAAGAAACAGCAGTAAGCACAGGGAAATATCTGCTCCTAAATCCAAAACGCAGCTACCTAACAGAACGGTTGTCAATGTGTGCACTCAACTTCCAGAGTTAAACCCGTGTGTGGATTCAGCAGTCTGCAGACCCTTTCTGTGCAGAGTCTCAAAACAGGCGTTTTCAGCCCAATACCGGCATATGGAAGAAACAGCAGTAAGCATTGGGAAATATCTGCTTCTAAATCCAAAACGCAGCTACCTAACAGAACGGTTGTCAATGTGTGCCCTCAACTTTCAGAGATAAACCCGTTTGTGGATTCAGCAGTCTGCAGACCCTTTCTGTGCAGAGTCTCAAAACAGGCGTTTTCAGCCCAATACCGGCATATGGAAGAAACAGCAGTAAGCACAGGGAAATATCTGCTTCTAAATCCAAAACGCAGCTACCTAACAGAACGGTTCTCAATGTGTGCACTCAACTTCCAGAGTTAAACCCGTGTGTGGATTCAGCAGTCTGCAGACCCTTTCTGTGCAGAGTCTCAAAACAGGCGTTTTCAGCCCAATACCGGCATATGGAAGAAACAGCAGAAAGCACAGGGAAATATCTGCTTCTAAATCCAAAACGCAGCTACCTAACAGAACGGTTGTCAATGTGTGCACTCAACTTCCAGAGTTAAACCCCTGTGTGGATTGAGCAGTCTGTAGACCCTTTCTGTGCAGAGTCTCAAAACAGGCGTTTTCAGCCCAATACCGGCATATGGAAGAAACATCAGTAAGCACAGGGAAATATCTGCTTCTAAATCCAAAACGCAGCTACCTAACAGAACGGTTGTCAATGTGTGCACTCAACTTCCAGAGTTAAACCCGTGTGTGGATTCAGCAGTCTGCAGACCCTTTCTGTGCAGAGTCTAAAAACAGGCGTTTTCAGCCCAATACCGGCATATGGAAGAAACAGCAGTAAGCACTGGGAAATATATGCTTCTAAATCCAAAACGCAGCTACCTAACAGAACGGTTGTCAATGTGTGCACTCAACTTCCAGAGTTAAACCCGTGTGTGGATTCAGCAGTCTGCAGACCCTTTCTGTGCAGAGTCTCAAAACAGGTGTTTTCAGCCCAATACCGGCATATGGAAGAAACAGCAGTAAGCACTGGGAAAGATCTGCCTCTAAATCCAAAACGCAGCTACCTAACAGAACGGTTGTCAATGTGTGCACTCAACTTCCAGAGTTAATCGCGTGTGTGGATTCAGCAGTCTGCAGACCCTTTCTGTGCAGAGTCTCAAAACAGGCGTTTTCAGCCCAACACAGGCATATGAAAGAAACAGCAGTAAGCACAGGGAAATATCTGCTTCTAAATCCAAAACGCAGGTACCTAACAGAACGGTTGTCAATGTGTGCACTCAACTTTCAGAGATAAACCCGTTTGTGGATTCAGCAGTCTGCAGACCCTTTCTGTGCAGAGTCTCAAAACAGGCGTTTTCAGCCCAATACCGGCATATGGAAGAAACAGCAGTAAGCACTGGGAAATATCTGCTTCTAAATCCAAAACGCAGCTACCTAACAGAACGGTTGTCAATGTGTGCCCTCAACTTTCGGAGATAAACCCGTTTGTGGATTCAGCAGTCTGCAGACCCTTTCTGTGCAGAGTCTCAAAACAGGCGTTTTCAGCCCAGTACCGGCATATGGAAGAAACAACAGTAAGCACTGGGAAATATCTGCTTCTAAATCCAAAACGCAGCTACCTAACAGAACGGTTGTCAATGTGTGCACTCAACTTCCAGAGTTAAACCCGTGTGTGGATTCAGCAGTCTGCAGACCCTTTCTGTGCAGAGTCTCAAAAAAGGCGTTTTCAGCCCAATACCGGCATATGGAAGAAACAGCAGTAAGCACAGGGAAATATCTGCTCCTAAATCCAAAACGCAGCTACCTAACAGAACGGTTGTCAATGTGTGCACTCACCTTCCAGAGTTAAACCCGTGTGTGGATTCAGCAGTCTGCAGACCCTTTCTGTGCAGAGTCTCAAAACAGGCGTTTTCAGCCCAATACCGGCATATGGAAGAAACAGCAGTAAGCACTGGGAAATATCTGCTTCTAAATCCAAAACGCAGCTACCTAACAGAACGGTTGTCAATGTGTGCCCTCAACTTTCAGAGATAAACCCGTTTGTGGATTCAGCAGTCTGCAGACCCTTTCTGTGCAGAGTCTCAAAACAGGCGTTTTCAGCCCAGTACCGGCATATGGAAGAAACAACAGTAAGCACTGGGAAATATCTGCTTCTAAATCCAAAACGCAGCTACCTAACAGAACGGTTGTCAATGTGTGCACTCAACTTACAGAGTTAAACCCGTGTGTGGATTCAGCAGTCTGCAGACACTTTCTGTGCAGAGTGTCAAAACAGGCGTTTTCAGCCCAATACCGGCATATGGAAGAAACAGCAGTAAGCACAGGGAAATATCTGCTTCTAAATCCAAAACGCAGCTACCTAACAGAACGGTTGTCAATGTGTGCACTCACCTTCCAGAGTTAAACCCGTGTGTGGATTCAGCAGTCTGCAAACCCTTTCTGTGCAGAGTCTCAAAACAGGCGTTTTCAGCCCAATACCGGCATATGGAAGAAACAGCAGTATGCACAGGGAAATATCTGCTTCTAAATCCAAAACGCAGCTACCTAACAGAACGGTTGTCAATGTGTGCACTCAACTTCCAGAGTTAAACCCGTGTGTGGATTCAGCAGTCTGCAGACCCTTTCTGTGCAGAGTCTCAAAACAGGCATTTTCAGCCCAATACCGGCATATGGAAGAAACAGCAGTAAGCACAGGGAAATATCTGCTTCTAAATCCAAAACGCAGCTACCTAACAGAACGGTTGTCAATGTGTACACTCAACTTCCAGAGTTAAACCCGTGTGTGGATTCAGCAGTCTGCAGACCCTTTCTGTGCAGAGTCTCAAAACAGGCGTTTTCAGCCCAATACCGGCATATGGAAGAAACAGCAGTAAGCACAGGGAAATATCTGCTTCTAAATCCAAAACGCAGCTACCTAACAGAACGGTTGTCAATGTGTGCACTCAACTTCCAGAGTTATACCTCTGTGTGGATTCAGCAGTCTGCAGACCCTTTCTGTGCAGAGTCTAAAAACAGGCGTTTTCAGCCCAATACCGGCATATGGAAGAAACAGCAGTAAGCACAGGGAAATATCTGCTTCTAAATCCAAAACGCAGCTACCTAACAGAACGGTTGTCAATGTGTGCACTCAACTTCCAGAGTTAAACCCGTGTGTGGATTCAGCAGTCTGCAGACCCTTTCTGTGCAGAGTCTCAAAACAGGCGTTTTCAGCCCAATACCGGCATATGGAAGAAACAGCAGTAAGCACTGGGAAATATCTGCCTCTAAATCCAAAACGCAGCTACCTAACAGAACGGTTGTCAATGTGTGCACTCAACTTCCAGAGTTAAACGCGTGTGTGGATTCAGCAGTCTGCAGACCCTTTCTGTGCAGAGTCTCAAAACAGGCGTTTTCAGCCCAATACCGGCATATGGAAGAAACAGCAGTAAGCACTGGGAAATATCTGCTTCTAAATCCAAAACGCAGCTACCTAACAGAACGGTTGTCAATGTGTGCACTCAACTTCCAGAGTTAAACCCGTGTGTGGATTCAGCAGTCTGCAGACCCTTTCTGTGCAGAGTCTCAAAACAGGCGTTTTCAGCGCAATACCGGCATATGGAAGAAACAGCAGTAAGCACTGGGAAATATCTGCCTCTAAATCCAAAACGCAGCTACCTAACAGAACGGTTGTCAATGTGTGCACTCAACTTCCAGAGTTAAACGCGTGTGTGGATTCAGCAGTCTGCAGACCCTTTCTGTGCAGAGTCTCAAAACAGGCGTTTTCAGCCCAATACCGGCATATGGAAGAAACAGCAGTAAGCACAGGGAAATATCTGCTTCTAAATCCA
This sequence comes from Aotus nancymaae, assembly GCF_030222135.1. NCBI lineage: Eukaryota > Metazoa > Chordata > Mammalia > Primates > Aotidae > Aotus > Aotus nancymaae. The sequence goes on from NW_026988974.1 coordinate 45,123, forward strand.
AAACGCAGCTACCTAACAGAACGGTTGTCAATGTGTGCACTCAACTTCCAGAGTTAAACCCGTGTGTGGGTTCAGCAGTCTGCAGACCCTTCCTGTGCAGTCTCAAAACAGGCGTTTTCAGCCCAATACCGGCATATGGAAGAAACAGCAGTAAGCACAGGGAATTATCTGCTTCTAAATCCAAAACGCAGCTACCTAACAGAACGGTTGTCAATGTGTGCCCTCAACTTTCAGAGATAAACCCGTTTGTGTATTCAGCAGTCTGCAGACCCTTTCTGTGCAGAGTCTCAAAACAGGCGTTTTCAGCCCAATACCGGAATATGGAAGAAACAGCAGTAAGCACTGGGAAATATCTGCTTCTAAATCCAAAACGCAGCTACCTAACAGAACGGTTGTCAATGTGTGCCCTCAACTTTCAGAGATAAACCCGTTTGTGGATTCAGCAGTCTGCAGACCCTTTCTGTGCAGAGTCTCAAAACAGGCGATTTCAGCCCAATACCGGCATATGGAAGAAACAGCAGTAAGCACAGGGAAATATCTGCTTCTAAATCCAAAACGCAGCTACCTAACAGAACGGTTGTCAATGTGTGCACTCACCTTCCAGAGTTAAACCCGTGTGTGGATTCAGCAGTCTGCAAACCCTTTCTGTGCAGAGTCTGAAAACAGGCGTTTTCAGCCCAATACCGGCATATGGAAGATACAGCAGTATGCACAGGTAAATATCTGCTTCTAAATCCAAAACGCAGCTACCTAACAGAACGGTTGTCAATGTGTGCACTCAACTTCCAGAGTTAAACCCGTGTGTGGATTCAGCAGTCTGCAGACCCTTTCTGTGCAGAGTCTCAAAACAGGCGTTTTCAGCCCAATACCGGCATATGGAAGAAACAGCAGTAAGCACAGGGAAATATCTGCTTCTAAATCCAAAACGCAGCTACCTAACAGAACGGTTGTCAATGTGTGCACTCAACTTCCAGAGTTAAACCCGTGTGTGGATTCAGCAGTCTGCAGACCCTTTCTGTGCAGAGTCTCAAAACAGGCGTTTTCAGCCCAATACCGGCATATGGAAGAAACAGCAGTAAGCACAGGGAAATATCTGCTTCTAAATCCAAAACGCAGCTACCTAACAGAACGGTTGTCAATGTGTGCACTCAACTTCCAGAGTTAAACCCGTGTGTGGATTCAGCAGTCTGCAGACCCTTTCTGTGCAGAGTCTCAAAACAGGCGTTTTCAGCCCAATACCGGCATATGGAAGAAACAGCAGTATGCACAGGGAAATATCTGCTTCTAAATCCAAAACGCAGCTACCTAACAGAACGGTTGTCAATGTGTGCACTCAACTTCCAGAGTTAAACCCGTGTGTGTATTCAGCAGTCTGCAGACCCTTTCTGTGCAGAGTCTCAAAACAGGCGTTTTCAGCCCAATACCGGCATATGGAAGAAACAGCAGTAAGCACAGGGAAATATCTGCTTCTAAATCCAAAACGCAGCTACCTAACAGAACGGTTGTCAATGTGTGCACTCAACTTCCAGAGTTAAACCCGTGTGTGGATTCAGCAGTCTGCAGACCCTTTCTGTGCAGAGTCACAAAAAAGGCGTTTTCAGCCCAATACCGGCATATGGAAGAAACAGCAGTAAGCACAGGGAAATATCTGCTTCTAAATCCAAAACGCAGCTACCTAACAGAACGGTTGTCAATGTGTGCACTCAACTTCCAGAGTTAAACCCGTGTGTGGATTCAGCAGTCTGCAGACCCTTTCTGTGCAGAGTCTCAAAACAGGCGTTTTCAGCCCAATACTGGCATATGGAAGAAACAGCAGTAAGCACAGGGAAATATCTGCTTCTAAATCCAAAACGCAGCTACCTAACAGAACGGTTGTCAATGTGTGCACTCAACTTCCAGAGTTAAACCCGTGTGTGGATTCAGCAGTCTGCAGACCCTTTCTGTGCAGAGTCTCAAAACAGGCGTTTTCAGCCCAATACCGGCATATGGAAGAAACAGCAGTAAGCACTGGGAAATATCTGCTTCTAAATCCAAAACGCAGCTACCTAACAGAACGGTTGTCAATGTGTGCACTCAACTTCCAGAGTTAAACGCGTGTGTGGATTCAGCAGTCTGCAGACCCTTTCGGTGCAGAGTCTCAAAACAGGCGTTTTCAGCCCAATACAGGCATATGGAAGAAACAGCAGTAAGCACAGGGAAATATCTGCTTCTAAATCCAAAACGCAGCTACCTAACAGAACGGTTGTCAAAGTGTGCACTCAACTTCCAGAGATAAACCCGTGTGTGGATTCAGCAGTCTGCAGACCCTTTCTGTGCAGAGTCTCAAAACAGGCGTTTTCAGCACAATACTGGCATATGGAAGAAACAGCAGTAAGCACTGGGAAATATCTGCTTCTAAATCCAAAACGCAGCTACCTAACAGAACGGTTGTCAAAGTGTGCACTCAACTTCCAGAGATAAACCCGTGTGTGGATTCAGCAGTCTGCAGACCCTTTCTGTGCAGAGTCTCAAAACAGGCGTTTTCAGCACAATACCGGCATATGGAAGAAACAGCAGTAAGCACTGGGAAATATCTGCTTCTAAATCCAAAACGCAGCTACCTAACAGAACGGTTGTCAATGGGTGCACTCAACTTCCAGAGTTAAACTCGTGTGTGGATTCAGCAGTCTGCAGACCCTTTCTGTGCAGAGTCTCAAAACAGGCGTTTTCAGCCCAATACCGGCATATGGAAGAAACAGCAGTAAGCACAGGGAAATATCTGCTTCTAAATCCAAAACCCAGCTACCTAACAGAACGGTTGTCAATGTGTGCACTCAACTTCCAGAGTTAAACCCGTGTGTGGATTCAGCAATCTGCAGACCCTTTCTGTGCAGAGTCTCAAAACAGGTGTTTTCAGCCCAATACCGGCATATGGAAGAAACAGCAGTAAGCACAGGGAAATATCTGCTTCTAAATCCAAAACGCAGCTACCTAACAGAACGGTTGTCAATGTGTGCACTCAACTTCCAGAGTTAAACCCCTGTGTGGATTCAGCAGTCTGCAGACCCTTTCTGTGCAGAGTCTCAAAACAGGCGTTTTCAGCCCAATACCGGCATATGGAAGAAACAGCAGTAAGCACAGGGAAATATCTGCTTCTAAATCCAAAACGCAGCTACCTAACAGAATGGTTGTCAATGTGTGCACTCAACTTCCAGAGTTAAACCCGTGTGTGGATTCAGCAGTCTGCAGACCCTTTCTGTGCAGAGTCTCAAAACAGGCGTTTTCAGCCCAATACCGGCATATGGAAGAAACAGCAGTAAGCACAGGGAAATATCTGCTTCTAAATCCAAAACGCAGCTACCTAACAGAACGGTTGTCAACGTGTGCACTCAACTTCCAGAGTTAAACCTGTGTGTGGATTCAGCAGTCTGCAGACCCTTTCTGTGCAGAGTCTCAAAACAGGCGTTTTCAGCCCAATACCGGCATATGGAAGAAACAGCAGTATGCACAGGGAAATATCTGCTTCTAAATCCAAAACGCAGCTACCTAACAGAACGGTTGTCAATGTGTGCACTCAACTTCCAGAGTTAAACCCGTGTGTGGATTCAGCAGTCTGCAGACCCTTTCTGTGCAGAGTCTCAAAACAGGCGTTTTCAGCCCAATACCGGCATATGGAAGAAACAGCAGTAAGCACAGGGAAATATCTGCTTCTAAATCCAAAACGCAGCTACCTAACAGAACGGTTGTCAATGTGTGCACTCAACTTCCAGAGTTAATCGCGTGTGTGGATTCAGCAGTCTGCAGACCCTTTCTGTGCAGAGTCTCAAAACAGGCGTTTTCAGCCCAACACAGGCATATGAAAGAAACAGCAGTAAGCACAGGGAAATATCTGCTTCTAAATCCAAAACGCAGGTACCTAACAGAACGGTTGTCAATGTGTGCACTCAACTTTCAGAGATAAACCCGTTTGTGGATTCAGCAGTCTGCAGACCCTTTCTGTGCAGAGTCTCAAAACAGGCGTTTTCAGCCCAATACCGGCATATGGAAGAAACAGCAGTAAGCACTGGGAAATATCTGCTTCTAAATCCAAAACGCAGCTACCTAACAGAACGGTTGTCAATGTGTGCCCTCAACTTTCGGAGATAAACCCGTTTGTGGATTCAGCAGTCTGCAGACCCTTTCTGTGCAGAGTCTCAAAACAGGCGTTTTCAGCCCAGTACCGGCATATGGAAGAAACAACAGTAAGCACTGGGAAATATCTGCTTCTAAATCCAAAACGCAGCTACCTAACAGAACGGTTGTCAATGTGTGCACTCAACTTCCAGAGTTAAACCCGTGTGTGGATTCAGCAGTCTGCAGACCCTTTCTGTGCAGAGTCTCAAAAAAGGCGTTTTCAGCCCAATACCGGCATATGGAAGAAACAGCAGTAAGCACAGGGAAATATCTGCTCCTAAATCCAAAACGCAGCTACCTAACAGAACGGTTGTCAATGTGTGCACTCACCTTCCAGAGTTAAACCCGTGTGTGGATTCAGCAGTCTGCAGACCCTTTCTGTGCAGAGTCTCAAAACAGGCGTTTTCAGCCCAATACCGGCATATGGAAGAAACAGCAGTAAGCACTGGGAAATATCTGCTTCTAAATCCAAAACGCAGCTACCTAACAGAACGGTTGTCAATGTGTGCCCTCAACTTTCAGAGATAAACCCGTTTGTGGATTCAGCAGTCTGCAGACCCTTTCTGTGCAGAGTCTCAAAACAGGCGTTTTCAGCCCAGTACCGGCATATGGAAGAAACAACAGTAAGCACTGGGAAATATCTGCTTCTAAATCCAAAACGCAGCTACCTAACAGAACGGTTGTCAATGTGTGCACTCAACTTACAGAGTTAAACCCGTGTGTGGATTCAGCAGTCTGCAGACACTTTCTGTGCAGAGTGTCAAAACAGGCGTTTTCAGCCCAATACCGGCATATGGAAGAAACAGCAGTAAGCACAGGGAAATATCTGCTTCTAAATCCAAAACGCAGCTACCTAACAGAACGGTTGTCAATGTGTGCACTCACCTTCCAGAGTTAAACCCGTGTGTGGATTCAGCAGTCTGCAAACCCTTTCTGTGCAGAGTCTCAAAACAGGCGTTTTCAGCCCAATACCGGCATATGGAAGAAACAGCAGTATGCACAGGGAAATATCTGCTTCTAAATCCAAAACGCAGCTACCTAACAGAACGGTTGTCAATGTGTGCACTCAACTTCCAGAGTTAAACCCGTGTGTGGATTCAGCAGTCTGCAGACCCTTTCTGTGCAGAGTCTCAAAACAGGCATTTTCAGCCCAATACCGGCATATGGAAGAAACAGCAGTAAGCACAGGGAAATATCTGCTTCTAAATCCAAAACGCAGCTACCTAACAGAACGGTTGTCAATGTGTACACTCAACTTCCAGAGTTAAACCCGTGTGTGGATTCAGCAGTCTGCAGACCCTTTCTGTGCAGAGTCTCAAAACAGGCGTTTTCAGCCCAATACCGGCATATGGAAGAAACAGCAGTAAGCACAGGGAAATATCTGCTTCTAAATCCAAAACGCAGCTACCTAACAGAACGGTTGTCAATGTGTGCACTCAACTTCCAGAGTTAAACCCGTGTGTGGATTCAGCAGTCTGCAGACCCTTTCTGTGCAGAGTCTCAAAACAGGCGTTTTCAGCCCAATACCGGCATATGGAAGAAACAGCAGTAAGCACAGGGAAATATCTGCTTCTAAATCCAAAACGCAGCTACCTAACAGAACGGTTGTCAATGTGTGCACTCAACTTCCAGAGTTAAACCCGTGTGTGGATTCAGCAGTCTGCAGACCCTTTCTGTGCAGAGTCTCAAAACAGGCGTTTTCAGCCCAATACCGGCATATGGAAGAAACAGCAGTAAGCACTGGGAAATATCTGCCTCTAAATCCAAAACGCAGCTACCTAACAGAACGGTTGTCAATGTGTGCACTCAACTTCCAGAGTTAAACGCGTGTGTGGATTCAGCAGTCTGCAGACCCTTTCTGTGCAGAGTCTCAAAACAGGCGTTTTCAGCCCAATACCGGCATATGGAAGAAACAGCAGTAAGCACTGGGAAATATCTGCTTCTAAATCCAAAACGCAGCTACCTAACAGAACGGTTGTCAATGTGTGCACTCAACTTCCAGAGTTAAACCCGTGTGTGGATTCAGCAGTCTGCAGACCCTTTCTGTGCAGAGTCTCAAAACAGGCGTTTTCAGCGCAATACCGGCATATGGAAGAAACAGCAGTAAGCACTGGGAAATATCTGCCTCTAAATCCAAAACGCAGCTACCTAACAGAACGGTTGTCAATGTGTGCACTCAACTTCCAGAATTAAACGCGTGTGTGGATTCAGCAGTCTGCAGACCCTTTCTGTGCAGAGTCTCAAAACAGGCGTTTTCAGCCCAATACCGGCATATGGAAGAAACAGCAGTAAGCACAGGGAAATATCTGCTTCTAAATCCAAAACGCAGCTACCTAACAGAACGGTTGTCAATGTGTGCACTCAACTTCCAGAGTTAAACCCGTGTGTGGGTTCAGCAGTCTGCAGACCCTTCCTGTGCAGTCTCAAAACAGGCGTTTTCAGCCCAATACCGGCATATGGAAGAAACAGCAGTAAGCACAGGGAATTATCTGCTTCTAAATCCAAAACGCAGCTACCTAACAGAACGGTTGTCAATGTGTGCCCTCAACTTTCAGAGATAAACCCGTTTGTGTATTCAGCAGTCTGCAGACCCTTTCTGTGCAGAGTCTGAAAACAGGCGTTTTCAGCCCAATACCGGAATATGGAAGAAACAGCAGTAAGCACTGGGAAATATCTGCTTCTAAATCCAAAACGCAGCTACCTAACAGAACGGTTGTCAATGTGTGCCCTCAACTTTCAGAGATAAACCCGTTTGTGGATTCAGCAGTCTGCAGACCCTTTCTGTGCAGAGTCTCAAAACAGGCGATTTCAGCCCAATACCGGCATATGGAAGAAACAGCAGTAAGCACAGGGAAATATCTGCTTCTAAATCCAAAACGCAGCTACCTAACAGAACGGTTGTCAATGTGTGCACTCACCTTCCAGAGTTAAACCCGTGTGTGGATTCAGCAGTCTGCAAACCCTTTCTGTGCAGAGTCTGAAAACAGGCGTTTTCAGCCCAATACCGGCATATGGAAGATACAGCAGTATGCACAGGTAAATATCTGCTTCTAAATCCAAAACGCAGCTACCTAACAGAACGGTTGTCAATGTGTGCACTCAACTTCCAGAGTTAAACCCGTGTGTGGATTCAGCAGTCTGCAGACCCTTTCTGTGCAGAGTCTCAAAACAGGCGTTTTCAGCCCAATACCGGCATATGGAAGAAACAGCAGTAAGCACAGGGAAATATCTGCTTCTAAATCCAAAACGCAGCTACCTAACAGAACGGTTGTCAATGTGTGCACTCAACTTCCAGAGTTAAACCCGTGTGTGGATTCAGCAGTCTGCAGACCCTTTCTGTGCAGAGTCTCAAAACAGGCGTTTTCAGCCCAATACCGGCATATGGAAGAAACAGCAGTAAGCACAGGGAAATATCTGCTTCTAAATCCAAAACGCAGCTACCTAACAGAACGGTTGTCAATGTGTGCACTCAACTTCCAGAGTTAAACCCGTGTGTGGATTCAGCAGTCTGCAGACCCTTTCTGTGCAGAGTCTCAAAACAGGCGTTTTCAGCCCAATACCGGCATATGGAAGAAACAGCAGTATGCACAGGGAAATATCTGCTTCTAAATCCAAAACGCAGCTACCTAACAGAACGGTTGTCAATGTGTGCACTCAACTTCCAGAGTTAAACCCGTGTGTGTATTCAGCAGTCTGCAGACCCTTTCTGTGCAGAGTCTCAAAACAGGCGTTTTCAGCCCAATACCGGCATATGGAAGAAACAGCAGTAAGCACAGGGAAATATCTGCTTCTAAATCCAAAACGCAGCTACCTAACAGAACGGTTGTCAATGTGTGCACTCAACTTCCAGAGTTAAACCCGTGTGTGGATTCAGCAGTCTGCAGACCCTTTCTGTGCAGAGTCACAAAAAAGGCGTTTTCAGCCCAATACCGGCATATGGAAGAAACAGCAGTAAGCACAGGGAAATATCTGCTTCTAAATCCAAAACGCAGCTACCTAACAGAACGGTTGTCAATGTGTGCACTCAACTTCCAGAGTTAAACCCGTGTGTGGATTCAGCAGTCTGCAGACCCTTTCTGTGCAGAGTCTCAAAACAGGCGTTTTCAGCCCAATACTGGCATATGGAAGAAACAGCAGTAAGCACAGGGAAATATCTGCTTCTAAATCCAAAACGCAGCTACCTAACAGAACGGTTGTCAATGTGTGCACTCAACTTCCAGAGTTAAACCCGTGTGTGGATTCAGCAGTCTGCAGACCCTTTCTGTGCAGAGTCTCAAAACAGGCGTTTTCAGCCCAATACCGGCATATGGAAGAAACAGCAGTAAGCACTGGGAAATATCTGCCTCTAAATCCAAAACGCAGCTACCTAACAGAACGGTTGTCAATGTGTGCACTCAACTTCCAGAGTTAAACGCGTGTGTGGATTCAGCAGTCTGCAGACCCTTTCTGTGCAGAGTCTCAAAACAGGCGTTTTCAGCCCAATACCGGCATATGGAAGAAACAGCAGTAAGCACAGGGAAATATCTGCTTCTAAATCCAAAACGCAGCTACCTAACAGAACGGTTGTCAATGTGTGCACTCAACTTCCAGAGTTAAACCCGTGTGTGGGTTCAGCAGTCTGCAGACCCTTCCTGTGCAGTCTCAAAACAGGCGTTTTCAGCCCAATACCGGCATATGGAAGAAACAGCAGTAAGCACAGGGAATTATCTGCTTCTAAATCCAAAACGCAGCTACCTAACAGAACGGTTGTCAATGTGTGCCCTCAACTTTCAGAGATAAACCCGTTTGTGTATTCAGCAGTCTGCAGACCCTTTCTGTGCAGAGTCTCAAAACAGGCGTTTTCAGCCCAATACCGGAATATGGAAGAAACAGCAGTAAGCACTGGGAAATATCTGCTTCTAAATCCAAAACGCAGCTACCTAACAGAACGGTTGTCAATGTGTGCCCTCAACTTTCAGAGATAAACCCGTTTGTGGATTCAGCAGTCTGCAGACCCTTTCTGTGCAGAGTCTCAAAACAGGCGATTTCAGCCCAATACCGGCATATGGAAGAAACAGCAGTAAGCACAGGGAAATATCTGCTTCTAAATCCAAAACGCAGCTACCTAACAGAACGGTTGTCAATGTGTGCACTCACCTTCCAGAGTTAAACCCGTGTGTGGATTCAGCAGTCTGCAAACCCTTTCTGTGCAGAGTCTGAAAACAGGCGTTTTCAGCCCAATACCGGCATATGGAAGATACAGCAGTATGCACAGGTAAATATCTGCTTCTAAATCCAAAACGCAGCTACCTAACAGAACGGTTGTCAATGTGTGCACTCAACTTCCAGAGTTAAACCCGTGTGTGGATTCAGCAGTCTGCAGACCCTTTCTGTGCAGAGTCTCAAAACAGGCGTTTTCAGCCCAATACCGGCATATGGAAGAAACAGCAGTAAGCACAGGGAAATATCTGCTTCTAAATCCAAAACGCAGCTACCTAACAGAACGGTTGTCAATGTGTGCACTCAACTTCCAGAGTTAAACCCGTGTGTGGATTCAGCAGTCTGCAGACCCTTTCTGTGCAGAGTCTCAAAACAGGCGTTTTCAGCCCAATACCGGCATATGGAAGAAACAGCAGTAAGCACAGGGAAATATCTGCTTCTAAATCCAAAACGCAGCTACCTAACAGAACGGTTGTCAATGTGTGCACTCAACTTCCAGAGTTAAACCCGTGTGTGGATTCAGCAGTCTGCAGACCCTTTCTGTGCAGAGTCTCAAAACAGGCGTTTTCAGCCCAATACCGGCATATGGAAGAAACAGCAGTATGCACAGGGAAATATCTGCTTCTAAATCCAAAACGCAGCTACCTAACAGAACGGTTGTCAATGTGTGCACTCAACTTCCAGAGTTAAACCCGTGTGTGTATTCAGCAGTCTGCAGACCCTTTCTGTGCAGAGTCTCAAAACAGGCGTTTTCAGCCCAATACCGGCATATGGAAGAAACAGCAGTAAGCACAGGGAAATATCTGCTTCTAAATCCAAAACGCAGCTACCTAACAGAACGGTTGTCAATGTGTGCACTCAACTTCCAGAGTTAAACCCGTGTGTGGATTCAGCAGTCTGCAGACCCTTTCTGTGCAGAGTCACAAAAAAGGCGTTTTCAGCCCAATACCGGCATATGGAAGAAACAGCAGTAAGCACAGGGAAATATCTGCTTCTAAATCCAAAACGCAGCTACCTAACAGAACGGTTGTCAATGTGTGCACTCAACTTCCAGAGTTAAACCCGTGTGTGGATTCAGCAGTCTGCAGACCCTTTCTGTGCAGAGTCTCAAAACAGGCGTTTTCAGCCCAATACTGGCATATGGAAGAAACAGCAGTAAGCACAGGGAAATATCTGCTTCTAAATCCAAAACGCAGCTACCTAACAGAACGGTTGTCAATGTGTGCACTCAACTTCCAGAGTTAAACCCGTGTGTGGATTCAGCACTCTGCAGACCCTTTCTGTGCAGAGTCTCAAAACAGGCGTTTTCAGCCCAATACCGGCATATGGAAGAAACAGCAGTAAGCACTGGGAAATATCTGCTTCTAAATCCAAAACGCAGCTACCTAACAGAACGGTTGTCAATGTGTGCACTCAACTTCCAGAGTTAAACGCGTGTGTGGATTCAGCAGTCTGCAGACCCTTTCGGTGCAGAGTCTCAAAACAGGCGTTTTCAGCCCAATACAGGCATATGGAAGAAACAGCAGTAAGCACAGGGAAATATCTGCTTCTAAATCCAAAACGCAGCTACCTAACAGAACGGTTGTCAAAGTGTGCACTCAACTTCCAGAGATAAACCCGTGTGTGGATTCAGCAGTCTGCAGACCCTTTCTGTGCAGAGTCTCAAAACAGGCGTTTTCAGCACAATACTGGCATATGGAAGAAACAGCAGTAAGCACTGGGAAATATCTGCTTCTAAATCCAAAACGCAGCTACCTAACAGAACGGTTGTCAAAGTGTGCACTCAACTTCCAGAGATAAACCCGTGTGTGGATTCAGCAGTCTGCAGACCCTTTCTGTGCAGAGTCTCAAAACAGGCGTTTTCAGCACAATACCGGCATATGGAAGAAACAGCAGTAAGCACTGGGAAATATCTGCTTCTAAATCCAAAACGCAGCTACCTAACAGAACGGTTGTCAATGGGTGCACTCAACTTCCAGAGTTAAACTCGTGTGTGGATTCAGCAGTCTGCAGACCCTTTCTGTGCAGAGTCTCAAAACAGGCGTTTTCAGCCCAATACCGGCATATGGAAGAAACAGCAGTAAGCACAGGGAAATATCTGCTTCTAAATCCAAAACCCAGCTACCTAACAGAACGGTTGTCAATGTGTGCACTCAACTTCCAGAGTTAAACCCGTGTGTGGATTCAGCAATCTGCAGACCCTTTCTGTGCAGAGTCTCAAAACAGGTGTTTTCAGCCCAATACCGGCATATGGAAGAAACAGCAGTAAGCACAGGGAAATATCTGCTTCTAAATCCAAAACGCAGCTACCTAACAGAACGGTTGTCAATGTGTGCACTCAACTTCCAGAGTTAAACCCCTGTGTGGATTCAGCAGTCTGCAGACCCTTTCTGTGCAGAGTCTCAAAACAGGCGTTTTCAGCCCAATACCGGCATATGGAAGAAACAGCAGTAAGCACAGGGAAATATCTGCTTCTAAATCCAAAACGCAGCTACCTAACAGAACGGTTGTCAACGTGTGCACTCAACTTCCAGAGTTAAACCTGTGTGTGGATTCAGCAGTCTGCAGACCCTTTCTGTGCAGAGTCTCAAAACAGGCGTTTTCAGCCCAATACCGGCATATGGAAGAAACAGCAGTATGCACAGGGAAATATCTGCTTCTAAATCCAAAACGCAGCTACCTAACAGAACGGTTGTCAATGTGTGCACTCAACTTCCAGAGTTAAACCCGTGTGTGGATTCAGCAGTCTGCAGACCCTTTCTGTGCAGAGTCTCAAAACAGGCGTTTTCAGCCCAATACCGGCATATGGAAGAAACAGCAGTAAGCACAGGGAAATATCTGCTTCTAAATCCAAAACGCAGCTACCTAACAGAACGGTTGTCAATGTGTGCACTCAACTTCCAGAGTTAAACCCGTGTGTGGATTCAGCAGTCTGCAGACCCTTTCTGTGCAGAGTCTCAAAACAGGCGTTTTCATCCCAATACCGGCATATGGAAGAAACAGCAGTAAGCACAGGGAAATATCTGCTTCTAAATCCAAAACGCAGCTACCTAACAGAACGGTTGTCAATGTGTGCACTCAACTTCCAGAGTTAAACCTGTGTGTGGATTCAGCAGTCTGCAGACCCTTTCTGTGCAGAGTCTCAAAACAGGCGTTTTCGGCCCAATACCGGCATATGGAAGAAACAGCAGTATGCACAGGGAAATATCTGCTTCTAAATCCAAAACGCAGCTACCTAACAGAACGGTTGTCAATGTGTGCACTCAACGTCCAGACTTAAAGCTGTGTGTGGATTCAGCAGTCTGTAGACCCTTTCTGTGCGGAGTCTCAAAACAGGTGCTTTCAGCCCATTACCGGCATATGGAAGAAACAGCAGTAAGCACAGGGAAATATCTGCTTCTAAATCCAAAACGCAGCTACCTAACAGAACGGTTGTCAATGTGTGCACTCAACTTCCAGAGTTAAACCCGTGTGTGGATTCAGCAGTCTGAAGACCCTTTCTGTGCAGAGTCTAAAAACAGGCGTTTTCGGCCCAATACCGGCATATGGAAGAAACAGCAGTAAGCACTGGGAAATATATGCTTCTAAATCCAAAACGCAGCTACCTAACAGAACGGTTGTCAATGTGTGCACTCAACTTCCAGAGTTAAACCCGTGTGTGGATTCAGCAGTCTGCAGACCCTTTCTGTGCAGAGTCTCAAAACAGGTGTTTTCAGCCCAATACCGGCATATGGAAGAAACAGCAGTAAGCACTGGGAAAGATCTGCCTCTAAATCCAAAACGCAGCTACCTAACAGAACGGTTGTCAATGTGTGCACTCAACTTCCAGAGTTAATCGCGTGTGTGGATTCAGCAGTCTGCAGACCCTTTCTGTGCAGAGTCTCAAAACAGGCGTTTTCAGCCCAACACAGGCATATGGAAGAAACAGCAGTAAGCACAGGGAAATATCTGCTTCTAAATCCAAAACGCAGCTACCTAACAGAACGGTTGTCAATGTGTGCACTCAACTTTCAGAGATAAACCCGTTTGTGGATTCAGCAGTCTGCAGACCCTTTCTGTGCAGAGTCTCAAAACAGGCGTTTCCAGCCCAATACCGGCATATGGAAGAAACAGCAGTAAGCACTGGGAAATATCTGCTTCTAAATCCAAAACGCAGCTACCTAACAGAACGGTTGTCAATGTGTGCCCTCAACTTTCGGAGATAAACCCGTTTGTGGATTCAGCAGTCTGCAGACCCTTTCTGTGCAGAGTCTCAAAACAGGCGTTTTCAGCGCAGTACCGGCATATGGAAGAAACAACAGTAAGCACTGGGAAATATCTGCTTCTAAATCCAAAACGCAGCTACCTAACAGAACGGTTGTCAATGTGTGCACTCAACTTCCAGAGTTAAACCCGTGTGTGGATTCAGCAGTCTGCAGACCCTTTCTGTGCAGAGTCTCAAAAAAGGCGTTTTCAGCCCAATACCGGCATATGGAAGAAACAGCAGTAAGCACAGGGAAATATCTGCTCCTAAATCCAAAACGCAGCTACCTAACAGAACGGTTGTCAATGTGTGCACTCAACTTCCAGAGTTAAACCCGTGTGTGGATTCAGCAGTCTGCAGACCCTTTCTGTGCAGAGTCTCAAAACAGGCGTTTTCAGCCCAATACCGGCATATGGAAGAAACAGCAGTAAGCACTGGGAAATATCTGCTTCTAAATCCAAAACGCAGCTACCTAACAGAACGGTTGTCAATGTGTGCCCTCAACTTTCAGAGATAAACCCGTTTGTGGATTCAGCAGTCTGCAGACCCTTTCTGTGCAGAGTCTCAAAACAGGAGTTTTCAGCCCAGTACCGGCATATGGAAGAAACAACAGTAAGCACTGGGAAATATCTGCTTCTAAATCCAAAACGCAGCTACCTAACAGAACGGTTGTCAATGTGTGCACTCAACTTACAGAGTTAAACCCGTGTGTGGATTCAGCAGTCTGCAGACACTTTCTGTGCAGAGTGTCAAAACAGGCGTTTTCAGCCCAATACCGGCATATGGAAGAAACAGCAGTAAGCACAGGGAAATATCTGCTTCTAAATCCAAAACGCAGCTACCTAACAGAACGGTTGTCAATGTGTGCACTCACCTTCCAGAGTTAAACCCGTGTGTGGATTCAGCAGTCTGCAAACCCTTTCTGTGCAGAGTCTCAAAACAGGCGTTTTCAGCCCAATACCGGCATATGGAAGAAACAGCAGTATGCACAGGGAAATATCTGCTTCTAAATCCAAAACGCAGCTACCTAACAGAACGGTTGTCAATGTGTGCACTCAACTTCCAGAGTTAAACCCGTGTGTGGATTCAGCAGTCTGCAGACCCTTTCTGTGCAGAGTCTCAAAACAGGCATTTTCAGCCCAATACCGGCATATGGAAGAAACAGCAGTAAGCACAGGGAAATATCTGCTTCTAAATCCAAAACGCAGCTACCTAACAGAACGGTTGTCAATGTGTACACTCAACTTCCAGAGTTAAACCCGTGTGTGGATTCAGCAGTCTGCAGACCCTTTCTGTGCAGAGTCTCAAAACAGGCGTTTTCAGCCCAATACCGGCATATGGAAGAAACAGCAGTAAGCACAGGGAAATATCTGCTTCTAAATCCAAAACGCAGCTACCTAACAGAACGGTTGTCAATGTGTGCACTCAACTTCCAGAGTTAAACCTCTGTGTGGATTCAGCAGTCTGCAGACCCTTTCTGTGCAGAGTCTAAAAACAGGCGTTTTCAGCCCAATACCGGCATATGGAAGAAACAGCAGTAAGCACAGGGAAATATCTGCTTCTAAATCCAAAACGCAGCTACCTAACAGAACGGTTGTCAATGTGTGCACTCAACTTCCAGAGTTAAACCCGTGTGTGGATTCAGCAGTCTGCAGACCCTTTCTGTGCAGAGTCTCAAAACAGGCGTTTTCAGCCCAATACCGGCATATGGAAGAAACAGCAGTAAGCACTGGGAAATATCTGCCTCTAAATCCAAAACGCAGCTACCTAACAGAACGGTTGTCAATGTGTGCACTCAACTTCCAGAGTTAAACGCGTGTGTGGATTCAGCAGTCTGCAGACCCTTTCTGTGCAGAGTCTCAAAACAGGCGTATCCAGCCAAATACCGGCATATGGAAGAAACAGCAGTAAGCACAGGGAAATATCTGCTTCTAAATCCAAAACGCAGCTACCTAACAGAACGGTTGTCAATGTGTGCACTCAACTTCCAGAGTTAAACCCGTGTGTGGGTTCAGCAGTCTGCAGACCCTTTCTGTGCAGAGTCTCAAAACAGGCGTTTTCAGCCCAACACCGGCATATGGAAGAAACAGCAGTAAGCACAGGGAATTATCTGCTTCTAAATCCAAAACGCAGCTACCTAACAGAACGGTTGTCAATGTGTGCCCTCAACTTTCAGAGATAAACCCGTTTGTGGATTCAGCAGTCTGCAGACACTTTCTGTGCAGAGTGTCAAAACAGGCGTTTTCAGCCCAATACCGGCATATGGAAGAAACAGCAGTAAGCACAGGGAAATATCTGCTTCTAAATCCAAAACGCAGCTACCTAACAGAACGGTTGTCAATGTGTGCACTCACCTTCCAGAGTTAAACCCGTGTGTGGATTCAGCAGTCTGCAAACCGTTTCTGTGCAGAGTCTCAAAACAGGCGTTTTCAGCCCAATACCGGCATATGGAAGAAACAGCAGTATGCACAGGGAAATATCTGCTTCTAAATCCAAAACGCAGCTACCTAACAGAACGGTTGTCAAGGTGTGCACTCAACTTCCAGAGTTAAACCCGTGTGTGGATTCAGCAGTCTGCAGACCCTTTCTGTGCAGAGTCTCAAAACAGGCATTTTCAGCCCAATACCGGCATATGGAAGAAACAGCAGTAAGCACAGGGAAATATCTGCTTCTAAATCCAAAACGCAGCTACCTAACAGAACGGTTGTCAATGTGTACACTCAACTTCCAGAGTTAAACCCGTGTGTGGATTCAGCAGTCTGCAGACCCTTTCTGTGCAGAGTCTCAAAACAGGCGTTTTCAGCCCAATACCGGCATATGGAAGAAACAGCAGTAAGCACAGGGAAATATCTGCTTCTAAATCCAAAACGCAGCTACCTAACAGAACGGTTGTCAATGTGTGCACTCAACTTCCAGAGTTAAACCTCTGTGTGGATTCAGCAGTCTGCAGACCCTTTCTGTGCAGAGTCTCAAAACAGGCGTTTTCAGCCCAATACCGGCATATGGAAGAAACAGCAGTAAGCACAGGGAAATATCTGCTTCTAAATCCAAAACGCAGCTACCTAACAGAACGGTTGTCAATGTGTGCACTCAACTTCCAGAGTTAAACCCGTGTGTGGATTCAGCAGTCTGCAGACCCTTTCTGTGCAGAGTCTCAAAACAGGCGTTTTCAGCCCAATACCGGCATATGGAAGAAACAGCAGTAAGCACTGGGAAATATCTGCCTCTAAATCCAAAACGCAGCTACCTAACAGAACGGTTGTCAATGTGTGCACTCAACTTCCAGAGTTAAACGCGTGTGTGGATTCAGCAGTCTGCAGACCCTTTCTGTGCAGAGTCTCAAAACAGCCGTTTTCAGCCCAATACCGGCATATGCAAGAAACAGCAGTAAGCACAGGGAAATATCTGCTTCTAAATCCAAAACGCAGCTACCTAACAGAACGGTTGTCAATGTGTGCACTCAACTTCCAGAGTTCAACCCGTGTGTGGGTTCAGCAGTCTGCAGACCCTTTCTGTGCAGAGTCTCAAAACAGGCGTTTTCAGCCCAATACCGGCATATGGAAGAAACAGCAGTAAGCACAGGGAATTATCTGCTTCTAAATCCAAAACGCAGCTACCTAACAGAACGGTTGTCAATGTGTGCACTCAACTTCCAGAGTTAAACGCGTGTGTGGATTCAGCAGTCTGCAGACCCTTTCTGTGCAGAGTCTCAAAACAGGCGTTTTCAGCCCAATACCGGCATATGGAAGAAACAGCAGTAAGCACTGGGAAATATCTGCTTCTAAATCCAAAACGCAAATACCTAACAGAACGGTTGTCAATGTGTGCCCTCAACTTTCAGAGATAAACCCGTTTGTGGATTCAGCAGTCTGCAGACCCTTTCTGTGCAGAGTCTCAAAACAGGCGTTTTCAGCCCAGTACCGGCTTATGGAAGAAACAACAGTAAGCACTGGGAAATATCTGCTTCTAAATCCAAAACGCAGCTACCTAACAGAACGGTTGTCAATGTGTGCACTCAACTTCCAGAGTTAAACCCGTGTGTGGATTCAGCAGTCTGCAGACCCTTTCTGTGCAGTGTCTCAAAACAGGAATTTTCAGCCCAATACCGGCATATGGAAGAAACAGCAGTAAGCACAGGGAAATATCTGCTTCTAAATCGAAAACGCAGCTACCTAACAGAACGGTTGTCAATGTGTGCACTCAACGTCCAGACTTAAAGCTGTGTGTGGATTCAGCAGTCTGTAGACCCTTTCTGTGCGGAGTCTCAAAACAGGCGCTTTCAGCCCAATACCGGCATATGGAAGAAACAGCAGTAAGAACAGGGAAATATCTGCTCCTAAATCCAAAACGCAGCTACCTAACAGAACGGTTGTCAATGTGTGCCCTCAACTTCCAGAGTTAAACCCGTGTGTGGATTCAGCAGTCTGCAGACCCTTTCTGTGCAGAGTCTCAAAACAGGCGTTTTCAGCCCAATACCGGCATATGGAAGAAACAGCAGTAAGCACTGGGAAATATCTGCTTCTAAATCCAAAACGCAGCTACCTAACAGAACGGTTGTCAATGTGTGCCCTCAACTTTCAGAGATAAACCCGTTTGTGGATTCAGCAGTCTGCAGACCCTTTCTGTGCAGAGTCTCAAAACAGGCGTTTTCAGCCAAATACCGGCATATGGAAGAAACAGCAGTAAACACAGGGAAATATCTGCTTCTAAATCCAAAACGCAGCTACCTAACAGAACGGTTCTCAATGTGTGCACTCAACTTCCAGAGTTAAACCCGTGTGTGGATTCAGCAGTCTGCAGACCCTTTCTGTGCAGAGTCTCAAAACAGGCGTTTTCAGCCCAATACCGGCATATGGAAGAAACAGCAGTAAGCACAGGGAAATATCTGCTTCTAAATCCAAAACGCAGCTACCTAACAGAACGGTTGTCAATGTGTGCACTCAACTTCCAGAGTTAAACCCCTGTGTGGATTGAGCAGTCTGCAGACCCTTTCTGTGCAGAGTCTCAAAACAGGCGTTTTCAGCCCAATACCGGCATATGGAAGAAACATCAGTAAGCAAAGGGAAATATCTGCTTCTAAATCCAAAACGCAGCTACCTAACAGAACGGTTGTCAATGTGTGCACTCAACTTCCAGAGTTAAACCCGTGTGTGGATTCAGCAGTCTGCAGACCCTTTCTGTGCAGAGTCTAAAAACAGGCGTTTTCAGCCCAATACCGGCATATGGAAGAAACAGCAGTAAGCACTGGGAAATATCTGCTTCTAAATCCAAAACGCAGCTACCTAACAGAACGGTTGTCAATGTGTGCACTCAACTTCCAGAGTTAAACCCGTGTGTAGATTCAGCAGTCTGCAGACCCTTTCTGTGCAGAGTCTCAAAACAGGTGTTTTCAGCCCAATACCGGCATATGGAAGAAACAGCAGTAAGCACTGGGAAAGATCTGCCTCTAAATCCAAAACGCAGCTACCTAACAGAACGGTTGTCAATGTGTGCACTCAACTTCCAGAGTTAAACGCGTGTGTGGATTCAGCAGTCTGCAGACCCTTTCTGTGCAGAGTCTCAAAACAGGCGTTTTCAGCCCAACACAGGCATATGGAAGAAACAGCAGTAAGCACAGGGAAATATCTGCTTCTAAATCCAAAACGCAGCTACCTAACAGAACGGTTGTCAATGTGTGCACTCAACTTTCAGAGATAAACCCGTTTGTGGATTCAGCAGTCTGCAGACCCTTTCTGTGCAGAGTCTCAAAACAGGCGTTTTCAGTCCATTACCGGCATATGGAAGAAACAGCAGTAAGCACTGGGAAATATCTGCTTCTAAATCCAAAACGCAGCTACCTAACAGAACGGTTGTCAATGTGTGCCCTCAACTTTCGGAGATAAACCCGTTTGTGGATTCAGCAGTCTGCAGACCCTTTCTGTGCAGAGTCTCAAAACAGGCGTTTTCAGCCCAGTACCGGCATATGGAAGAAACAACAGTAAGCACTGGGAAATATCTGCTTCTAAATCCAAAACGCAGCTACCTAACAGAACGGTTGTCAATGTGTGCACTCAACTTCCAGAGTTAAACCCGTGTGTGGATTCAGCAGTCTGCAGACCCTTTCTGTGCAGAGTCTCAAAAAAGGCGTTTTCAGCCCAATACCGGCATATGGAAGAAACAGCAGTAAGCACAGGGAAATATCTGCTCCTAAATCCAAAACGCAGCTACCTAACAGAACGGTTGTCAATGTGTGCACTCAACTTCCAGAGTTAAACCCGTGTGTGGATTCAGCAGTCTGCAGACCCTTTCTGTGCAGAGTCTCAAAACAGGCGTTTTCAGCCCAATACCGGCATATGGAAGAAACAGCAGTAAGCACTGGGAAATATCTGCTTCTAAATCCAAAACGCAGCTACCTAACAGAACGGTTGTCAATGTGTGCCCTCAACTTTCAGAGATAAACCCGTTTGTGGATTCAGCAGTCTGCAGACCCTTTCTGTGCAGAGTCTCAAAACAGGCGTTTTCAGCCCAGTACCGGCATATGGAAGAAACAACAGTAAGCACTGGGAAATATCTGCTTCTAAATCCAAAACGCAGCTACCTAACAGAACGGTTGTCAATGTGTGCACTCAACTTACAGAGTTAAACCCGTGTGTGGATTCAGCAGTCTGCAGACACTTTCTGTGCAGAGTGTCAAAACAGGCGTTTTCAGCCCAATACCGGCATATGGATGAAACAGCAGTAAGCACAGGGAAATATCTGCTTCTAAATCCAAAACGCAGCTACCTAACAGAACGGTTGTAAATGTGTGCACTCACCTTCCAGAGTTAAACCCGTGTGTGGATTCAGCAGTCTGCAAACCCTTTCTGTGCAGAGTCTCAAAACAGGCGTTTTCAGCCCAATACCGGCATATGGAAGAAACAGCAGTATGCACAGGGAAATATCTGCTTCTAAATCCAAAACGCAGCTACCTAACAGAACGGTTGTCAATGTGTGCACTCAACTTCCAGAGTTAAACCCGTGTGTGGATTCAGCAGTCTGCAGACCCTTTCTGTGCAGAGTCTCAAAACAGGCATTTTCAGCCCAATACCGGCATATGGAAGAAACAGCAGTAAGCACAGGGAAATATCTGCTTCTAAATCCAAAACGCAGCTACCTAACAGAACGGTTGTCAATGTGTACACTCAACTTCCAGAGTTAAACCCGTGTGTGGATTCAGCAGTCTGCAGACCCTTTCTGTGCAGAGTCTCAAAACAGGCGTTTTCAGCCCAATACCGGCATATGGAAGAAACAGCAGTAAGCACAGGGAAATATCTGCTTCTAAATCCAAAACGCAGCTACCTAACAGAACGGTTGTCAATGTGTGCACTCAACTTCCAGAGTTAAACCTCTGTGTGGATTCAGCAGTCTGCAGACCCTTTCTGTGCAGAGTCTCAAAACAGGCGTTTTCAGCCCAATACCGGCATATGGAAGAAACAGCAGTAAGCACAGGGAAATATCTGCTTCTAAATCCAAAACGCAGCTACCTAACAGAACGGTTGTCAATGTGTGCACTCAACTTCCAGAGTTAAACCCGTGTGTGGATTCAGCAGTCTGCAGACCCTTTCTGTGCAGAGTCTCAAAACAGGCGTTTTCAGCCCAATACCGGCATATGGAAGAAACAGCAGTAAGCACTGGGAAATATCTGCCTCTAAATCCAAAACGCAGCTACCTAACAGAACGGTTGTCAATGTGTGCACTCAACTTCCAGAGTTAAACGCGTGTGTGGATTCAGCAGTCTGCAGACCCTTTCTGTGCAGAGTCTCAAAACAGGCGTTTTCAGCCCAATACCGGCATATGGAAGAAACAGCAGTAAGCACAGGGAAATATCTGCTTCTAAATCCAAAACGCAGCTACCTAACAGAACGGTTGTCAATGTGTGCACTCAACTTCCAGAGTTAAACCCGTGTGTGGGTTCAGCAGTCTGCAGACCCTTTCTGTGCAGAGTCTCAAAACAGGCGTTTTCAGCCCAATACCGGCATATGGAAGAAACAGCAGTAAGCACAGGGAATTATCTGCTTCTAAATCCAAAACGCAGCTACCTAACAGAACGGTTGTCAATGTGTGCCCTCAACTTTCAGAGATAAACCCGTTTGTGGATTCAGCAGTCTGCAGACCCTTTCTGTGCAGAGTCTCAAAACAGGCGTTTTCAGCCCAATACCGGCATATGGAAGAAACAGCAGTAAGCACTGGGAAATATCTGCTTCTAAATCCAAAACGCAAATACCTAACAGAACGGTTGTCAATGTGTGCCCTCAACTTTCAGAGATAAACCCGTTTGTGGATTCAGCAGTCTGCAGACCCTTTCTGTGCAGAGTCTCAAAACAGGCGTTTTCAGCCCAGTACCGGCATATGGAAGAAACAACAGTAAGCACTGGGAAATATCTGCTTCTAAATCCAAAACGCAGCTACCTAACAGAACGGTTGTCAATGTGTGCACTCAACTTCCAGAGTTAAACCCGTGTGTGGATTCAGCAGTCTGCAGACCCTTTCTGTGCAGAGTCTCAAAACAGGAATTTTCTGCCCAATACCGGCATATGGAAGAAACAGCAGTAAGCACAGGGAAATATCTGCTTCTAAATCGAAAACGCAGCTACCTAACAGAACGGTTGTCAATGTGTGCACTCACCTTCCAGAGTTAAACCCGTGTGTGGATTCAGCAGTCTGCAGACCCTTTCTGTGCAGAGTCTCAAAACAGGCGTTTTCAGCCCAATACCGGCATATGGAAGAAACAGCAGTATGCACAGGGAAATATCTGCTTCTAAATCC
Source organism: Aotus nancymaae (assembly GCF_030222135.1). Taxonomy (NCBI): domain Eukaryota; kingdom Metazoa; phylum Chordata; class Mammalia; order Primates; family Aotidae; genus Aotus; species Aotus nancymaae. The sequence continues at coordinate 67,501 of NW_026988974.1, forward strand.
AAAACGCAGCTACCTAACAGAACGGTTGTCAATGTGTGCACTCAACTTCCAGAGTTAAACCCGTGTGTGGATTCAGCAGTCTGCAGACCCTTTCTGTGCAGAGTCTCAAAACAGGCGTTTTCAGCCCAATACCGGCATATGGAAGAAACAGCAGTAAGCACAGGGAAATATCTGCTTCTAAATCCAAAACGCAGCTACCTAACAGAACGGTTGTCAATGTGTGCCCTCAACTTCCAGAGTTAAACCCGTGTGTGGATTCAGCAGTCTGCAGACCCTTTCTGTGCAGAGTCTCAAAACAGGCGTTTTCAGCCCAATACCGGCATATGGAAGAAACAGCAGTAAGCACAGGGAAATATCTGCTTCTAAATCCAAAACGCAGCTACCTAACAGAACGGTTGTCAATGTGTGCACTCAACTTTCAGAGATAAACCCGTTTGTGGATTCAGCAGTCTGCAGACCCTTTCTGTGCAGAGTCTCAAAACAGGCGTTTTCAGCCCAATACCGGCATATGGAAGAAACAGCAGTAAGCACTGGGAAATATCTGCTTCTAAATCCAAAACGCAGCTACCTAACAGAACGGTTGTCAATGTGTGCCCTCAACTTTCGGAGATAAACCCGTTTGTGGATTCAGCAGTCTGCAGACCCTTTCTGTGCAGAGTCTCAAAACAGGCGTTTTCAGCCCAGTACCGGCATATGGAAGAAACAACAGTAAGCACTGGGAAATATCTGCTTCTAAATCCAAAACGCAGCTACCTAACAGAACGGTTGTCAATGTGTGCACTCAACTTCCAGAGTTAAACCCGTGTGTGGATTCAGCAGTCTGCAGACCCTTTCTGTGCAGAGTCTCAAAAAAGGCGTTTTCAGCCCAATACCGGCATATGGAAGAAACAGCAGTAAGCACAGGGAAATATCTGCTCCTAAATACAAAACGCAGCTACCTAACAGAACGGTTGTCAATGTGTGCACTCAACTTCCAGAGTTAAACCCGTGTGTGGATTCAGCAGTCTGCAGACCCTTTCTGTGCAGAGTCTCAAAACAGGCGTTTTCAGCCCAATACCGGCATATGGAAGAAACAGCAGTAAGCACTGGGAAATATCTGCTTCTAAATCCAAAACGCAGCTACCTAACAGAACGGTTGTCAATGTGTGCTCTCAACTTTCAGAGATAAACCCGTTTGTGGATTCAGCAGTCTACAGACCCTTTCTGTGCAGAGTCTCAAAACAGGCGTTTTCAGCCCAGTACCGGCATATGGAAGAAACAACAGTAAGCAGTGGGAAATATCTGCTTCTAAATCCAAAACGCAGCTACCTAACAGAACGGTTGTCAATGTGTGCACTCAACTTACAGAGTTAAACCCGTGTGTGGATTCAGCAGTCTGCAGACACTTTCTGTGCAGAGTGTCAAAACAGGCGTTTTCAGCCCAATACCGGCATATGGAAGAAACAGCAGTAAGCACAGGGAAATATCTGCTTCTAAATCCAAAACGCAGCTACCTAACAGAACGGTTGTCAATGTGTGCACTCATCTTCCAGAGTTAAACCCGTGTGTGGATTCAGCAGTCTGCAAACCCTTTCTGTGCAGAGTCTCAAAACAGGCGTTTTCAGCCCAATACCGGCATATGGAAGAAACAGCAGTATGCACAGGGAAATATCTGCTTCTAAATCCAAAACGCAGCTACCTAACAGAACGGTTGTCAATGTGTGCACTCAACTTCCAGAGTTAAAACCGTGTGTGGATTCAGCAGTCTGCAGACCCTTTCTGTGCAGAGTCTCAAAACAGGCATTTTCAGCCCAATACCGGCATATGGAAGAAACAGCAGTAAGCACAGGGAAATATCTGCTTCTAAATCCAAAACGCAGCTACCTAACAGAACGGTTGTCAATGTGTACACTCAACTTCCAGAGTTAAACCCGTGTGTGGATTCAGCAGTCTGCAGACCCTTTCTGTGCAGAGTCTCAAAACAGGCGTTTTCAGCCCAATACCGGCATATGGAAGAAACAGCAGTAAGCAAAGGGAAATATCTGCTTCTAAATCCAAAACGCAGCTACCTAACAGAACGGTTGTCAATGTGTGCACTCAACTTCCAGAGTTAAACCTCTGTGTGGATTCAGCAGTCTGCAGACCCTTTCTGTGCAGAGTCTCAAAACAGGCGTTTTCAGCCCAATACCGGCATATGGAAGAAACAGCAGTAAGCACAGGGAAATATCTGCTTCTAAATCCAAAACGCAGCTACCTAACAGAACGGTTGTCAATGTGTGCACTCAACTTCCAGAGTTAAACCCGTGTGTGGATTCAGCAGTCTGCAGACCCTTTCTGTGCAGAGTCTCAAAACAGGCGTTTTCAGCCCAATACCGGCATATGGAAGAAACAGCAGTAAGCACTGGGAAATATCTGCCTCTAAATCCAAAACGCAGCTACCTAACAGAACGGTTGTCAATGTGTGCACTCAACTTCCAGAGTTAAACGCGTGTGTGGATTCAGCAGTCTGCAGACCCTTTCTGTGCAGAGTCTCAAAACAGGCGTTTTCAGCCCAATACCGGCATATGGAAGAAACAGCAGTAAGCACAGGGAAATATCTGCTTCTAAATCCAAAACGCAGCTACCTAACAGAACGGTTGTCAATGTGTGCACTCAACTTCCAGAGTTAAACCCGTGTGTGGATTCAGCAGTCTGCAGACCCTTTCTGTGCAGAGTCTCAAAACAGGCGTTTTCAGCCCAATACCGGCATATGGAAGAAACAGCAGTAAGCACAGGGAATTATCTGCTTCTAAATCCAAAACGCAGCTACCTAACAGAACGGTTGTCAATGTGTGCCCTCAACTTTCAGAGATAAACCCGTTTGTGGATTCAGCAGTCTGCAGACCCTTTCTGTGCAGAGTCTCAAAACAGGCGTTTTCAGCCCAATACCGGCATATGGAAGAAACAGCAGTAAGCACTGGGAAATATCTGCTTCTAAATCCAAAACGCAAATACCTAACAGAACGGTTGTCAATGTGTGCCCTCAACTTTCAGAGATAAACCCGTTTGTGGATTCAGCAGTCTGCAGACCCTTTCTGTGCAGAGTCTCAAAACAGGCGTTTTCAGCCCAGTACCGGCATATGGAAGAAACAACAGTAAGCACTGGGAAATATCTGCTTCTAAATCCAAAACGCAGCTACCTAACAGAACGGTTGTCAATGTGTGCACTCAACTTCCAGAGTTAAACCCGTGTGTGGATTCAGCAGTCTGCAGACCCTTTCTGTGCAGAGTCTCAAAACAGGAATTTTCAGCCCAATACCGGCATATGGAAGAAACAGCAGTAAGCACAGGGAAATATCTGCTTCTAAATCGAAAACGCAGCTACCTAACAGAACGGTTGTCAATGTGTGCACTCACCTTCCAGAGTTAAACCCGTGTGTGGATTCAGCAGTCTGCAGACCCTTTCTGTGCAGAGTCTCAAAACAGGCGTTTTCAGCCCAATACCGGCATATGGAAGAAACAGCAGTATGCACAGGGAAATATCTGCTCTTAAATCCAAAACGCAGCTACCTAACAGAACGGTTGTCAATGTGTGCACTCAACTTCCAGAGTTAAACCCGTGTGTGGATTCAGCAGTCTGCAGACCCTTTCTGTGCAGAGTCTCAAAACAGGCGTTTTCAGCCCCATACCGGCATATGGAAGAAACAGCAGTAAGCACAGGGAAATATCTGCTTCTAAATCCAAAACGCAGCTACCTAACAGAACGGTTGTCAATGTGTGCCCTCAACTTCCAGAGTTAAACCCGTGTGTGGATTCAGCAGTCTGCAGACCCTTTCTGTGCAGAGTCTCAAAACAGGCGTTTTCAGCCCAATACCGGCATATGGAAGAAACAGCAGTAAGCACAGGGAAATATCTGCTTCTAAATCCAAAACGCAGCTACCTAACAGAACGGTTGTCAATGTGCGCACTCAACTTCCAGAGTTAAACCCGTGTGTGGATTCAGCAGTCTGCAGACCCTTTCTGTGCAGAGTCTCAAAACAGGCGTTTTCAGCCCAATACTGGCATATGGAAGAAACAGCAGTAAGCACAGGGAAATATCTGCTTCTAAATCCAAAATGCAGCTACCTAACAGAACGGTTGTCAATGTGTGCACTCAACTTCCAGAGTTAAACCCGTGTGTGGATTCAGCAGTCTGCAGACCCTTTCTGTGCAGAGTCTAAAAACAGGCGTTTTCAGCCCAATACCGGCATATGGAAGAAACAACAGTAAGCACTGGGAAACATCTGCTTCTAAATCCAAAACGCAGCTACCTAACAGAACGGTTGTCAATGTGTGCCCTCAACTTTCAGAGATAAACCCGTTTGTGGATTCAGCAGTCTGCAGACCCTTTCTGTGCAGAGTCTCAAAACAGGCGTTTTCAGCCCAATACCGGCATATGGAAGAAACAACAGTAAGCACTGGGAAATATCTGCTTCTAAATCCAAAACGCAGCTACCTAACAGAACGGTTGTCAATGTGTGCACTCAACTTCCAGAGTTAAACCCCGGTGTGGATTCAGCAGTCTGCAGACCCTTTCTGTGCAGAGTCTCAAAACAGGCGTTTTCAGCCCAATACCGGCATATGGAAGAAACAGCAGTAAGCACTGGGAAATATCTGCTTCTAAATCCAAAACGCAGCTACCTAACAGAACGGTTGTCAATGTGTGCACTCAACTTCCAGAGTTAAACCCGTGTGTGGATTCAGCAGTCTGCAGACCCTTTCTGTGCAGAGTCTCAAAACAGGCGTTTTCAGCCCAATACCGGCATATGGAAGAAACAGCAGTAAGCACAGGGAAATATCTGCTTCTAAATCCAAAACGCAGCTACCTAACAGAACGGTTGTCAACGTGTGCACTCAACTTCCAGAGTTAAACCTGTGTGTGGATTCAGCAATCTGCAGACCCTTTCTGTGCAGAGTCTCAAAACAGGCGTTTTCAGCCCAATACCGGCATATGGAAGAAACAGCAGTATGCACAGGGAAATATCTGCTTCTAAATCCAAAACGCAGCTACCTAACAGAACGGTTGTCAATGTGTGCACTCAACTTCCAGAGTTAAAGCCGTGTGTGGATTCAGCAGTCTGCAGACCCTTTCTGTGCAGAGTCTCAAAACAGGCGTTTTCAGCCCAATACCGGCATATGGAAGAAACAGCAGTAAGCACAGGGAAATATCTGCTTCTAAATCCAAAACGCAGCTACCTAACAGAACGGTTGTCAATGTGTGCACTCAACTTCCAGAGTTAAACCGGTGTGTGGATTCAGCAGTCTGCAGAACCTTTCTGTGCAGAGTCTCAAAACAGGCGTTTTCAGTCCAATACCGGCATATGGAAGAAACAGCAGTAAGCACAGGGAAATATCTGCTTCTAAATCCAAAACGCAGCTACCTAACAGAACGGTTGTCAATGTGTGCACTCAACTTCCAGAGTTAAACCCGTGTGTGGATTCAGCAGTCTGCAGACCCTTTCTGTGCAGAGTCTGAAAACAGGCGTTTTCAGACCAATACCGGCATATGGAAGAAAGAGCAGTAAGCACTGGGAAATATCTGCTTCTAAATCCAAAACGCAGCTAACTAACAGAACGGTTGTCAATGTGTGCACTCAACTTCCAGAGTTAAACCCGTGTGTGGATTCAGCAGTCTGCAGACCCTTTCTGTGCAGAGTCTCAAAACAGGCGTTTTCAGCCCAATACCGGCATATGGAAGAAACAGCAGTAAGCACTGGGAAATATCTGCTTCTAAATCCAAAACGCAGCTACCTAACAGAACGGTTGTCAATGTGTGCACTCAACTTCCAGAGTTAAACGCGTGTGTTGATTCAGCAGTCTGCAGACCCTTTCTGTGCAGAGTCTCAAAACAGGCGTTTTCAGCCCAATACAGGCATATGGAAGAAACAGCAGTAAGCACAGGGAAATATCTGCTTCTAAATCCAAAACGAAGCTACCTAACAGAACGGTTGTCATAGTGTGCACTCAACTTCCAGAGATAAACCCGTGTGTGGATTCAGCAGTCTGCAGACCCTTTCTGTTCAGAGTCTCAAAACTGGCGTTTTCAGCACAATACCGGCATATGGAAGAAACAGCAGTAAGCACTGGGAAATATCTGCTTCTAAATCCAAAACGCAGCTACCTAACAGAACGGTTGTCAATGTGTGCACTCAACTTCCAGAGTTAAACTCGTGTGTGGATTCAGCAGTCTGCAGACCCTTTCTGTGCAGAGTCTCAAAACAGGCGTTTTCAGCCCAATACCGGCATATGGAAGAAACAGCAGTAAGCACAGGGAAATATCTGCTTCTAAATCCAAAACGCAGCTACCTAACAGAACGGATGTCAATGTGTGCACTCAACTTCCAGAGTTAAACCCGTGTGTGGATTCAGCAGTCTGCAGTCCCTTTCTGTGCAGAGTCTCAAAACAGACGTTTTCAGCCCAATACCGGCATATGGAAGAAACAGCAGTAAGCACAGGGAAATATCTGCTTCTAAATCCAAAACGCAGCTACGTAACAGAACGGTTGTCAATGTGTGCACTCAACTTCCAGAGTTAAACCCGTGTGTGGGTTCAGCAGTCTGCAGACCCTTTCTGTGCAGAGTCTCAAAACAGGCGTTTTCAGCCCAATACCGGCATATGGAAGAAACAGCAGTAAGCACAGGGAAATATCTGCTTCTAAATCCAAAACGCAGCTACCTAACAGAAAGGTTGTCAATGTGTGCACTCAACTTTCAGAGATAAACCCGTTTGTGGATTCAGCAGTCTGCAGACCCTTTCTGTGCAGAGTCTCAAAACAGGCGTTTTCAGCCCAATACCGGCATATGGAAGAAACAGCAGTAAGCACTGGGAAATATCTGCTTCTAAATCCAAAACGCAGCTACCTAACAGAACGGTTGTCAATGTGTGCACTCAACTTCCAGAGTTAAACCCGTGTGTGGATTCAGCAGTCTGCAGACCCTTTCTGTGCAGAGTCTCAAAACAGGCGTTTTCAGCCCAATACCGGCATATGGAAGAAACAGCAGTAAGCACAGGGAAATATCTGCTTCTAAATCCAAAACGCAGCTACCTAACAGAACGGTTGTCAATGTGTGCACTCAACTTCCAGAGTTAAACCCGTGTGTGGATTCAGCAGTCTGCAGACCCTTTCTGTGCAGAGTCTCAAAACAGGCGTTTTCAGCCCAATACCGGCATATGGAAGAAACAGCAGTAAGCACTGGGAAATATCTGCTTCTAAATCCAAAACGCAGCTAACTAACAGAACGGTTGTCAATGTGTGCACTCAACTTCCAGAGTTAAACCCGTGTGTGGATTCAGCAGTCTGCAGACCCTTTCTGTGCAGAGTCTCAAAACAGGCGTTTTCAGCCCAATACCGGCATATGGAAGAAACAGCAGTAAGCACTGGGAAATATCTGCTTCTAAATCCAAAACGCAGCTACCTAACAGAACGGTTGTCAATGTGTGCACTCAACTTCCAGAGTTAAACGCGTGTGTTGATTCAGCAGTCTGCAGACCCTTTCTGTGCAGAGTCTCAAAACAGGCGTTTTCAGCCCAATACAGGCATATGGAAGAAACAGCAGTAAGCACAGGGAAATATCTGCTTCTAAATCCAAAACGAAGCTACCTAACAGAACGGTTGTCATAGTGTGCACTCAACTTCCAGAGATAAACCCGTGTGTGGATTCAGCAGTCTGCAGACCCTTTCTGTTCAGAGTCTCAAAACTGGCGTTTTCAGCACAATACCGGCATATGGAAGAAACAGCAGTAAGCACTGGGAAATATCTGCTTCTAAATCCAAAACGCAGCTACCTAACAGAACGGTTGTCAATGTGTGCACTCAACTTCCAGAGTTAAACTCGTGTGTGGATTCAGCAGTCTGCAGACCCTTTCTGTGCAGAGTCTCAAAACAGGCGTTTTCAGCCCAATACCGGCATATGGAAGAAACAGCAGTAAGCACAGGGAAATATCTGCTTCTAAATCCAAAACGCAGCTACCTAACAGAACGGTTGTCAATGTGTGCACTCAACTTCCAGAGTTAAACCCGTGTGTGGATTCAGCAGTCTGCAGTCCCTTTCTGTGCAGAGTCTCAAAACAGACGTTTTCAGCCCAATACCGGCATATGGAAGAAACAGCAGTAAGCACAGGGAAATATCTGCTTCTAAATCCAAAACGCAGCTACCTAACAGAACGGTTGTCAATGTGTGCACTCAACTTCCAGAGTTAAACCCGTGTGTGGGTTCAGCAGTCTGCAGACCCTTTCTGTGCAGAGTCTCAAAACAGGCGTTTTCAGCCCAATACCGGCATATGGAAGAAACAGCAGTAAGCACAGGGAAATATCTGCTTCTAAATCCAAAACGCAGCTACCTAACAGAAAGGTTGTCAATGTGTGCCCTCAACTTTCCGAGATAAACCCGTTTGTGGATTCAGCAGTCTGCAGACCCTTTCTGTGCAGAGTCTCAAAACAGGCGTTTTCAGCCCAATACCGGCATATGGAAGAAACAGCAGTAAGCACTGGGAAATATCTGCTTCTAAATCCAAAACGCAGCTACCTAACAGAACGGTTGTCAATGTGTGCACTCAACTTCCAGAGTTAAACCCGTGTGTGGATTCAGCAGTCTGCAGACCCTTTCTGTGCAGAGTCTCAAAACAGGCGTTTTCAGCCCAATACCGGCATATGGAAGAAACAGCAGTAAGCACAGGGAAATATCTGCTTCTAAATCCAAAACGCAGCTACCTAACAGAACGGTTGTCAATGTGTGCACTCAACTTCCAGAGTTAAACCCGTGTGTGGATTCAGCAGTCTGCAGACCCTTTCTGTGCAGAGTCTCAAAACAGGCGTTTTCAGCCCAATACCGGCATATGGAAGAAACAGCAGTAAGCACTGGGAAATATCTGCTTCTAAATCCAAAACGCAACTACCTAACAGAACGGTTGTCAATGTGTGCACTCAACTTCCAGAGTTAAACCCGTGTGTGGATTCAGCAGTCTGCAGACCCTTTCTGTGCAGAGTCTCAAAACAGGCGTTTTCAGCCCAATACCGGCATATGGAAGAAACAGCAGTAAGCACTGGGAAATATCTGCTTCTAAATCCAAAACGCAGCTACCTAACAGAACGGTTGTCAAAGTGTGCACTCAACTTCCAGAGATAAACCCGTGTGTGGATTCAGCAGTCTGCAGACCCTTTCTGTGCAGAGTCTCAAAACAGGCGTTTTCAGCCCAATACCGGCATATGGAAGAAACAGCAGTGAGCACTGGGAAATATCTGCTTCTAAATCCAAAACGCAGCTACCTAACAGAACGGTTGTCAATGTGTGCACTCAACTTCCAGAGTTAAACTCGTGTGTGGATTCAGCAGTCTGCAGACCCTTTCTGTGCAGAGTCTCAAAACAGGCGTTTTCAGCCCAATACCGGCATATGGAAGAAACAGCAGTAAGCACACGGAAATATCTGCTTCTAAATCCAAAACCCAGCTACCTAACAGAACGGTTGTCAATGTGTGCACTCAACTTCCAGAGTTAAACCCGTGTGAGGATTCAGCAGTCTGCAGACCCTTTCTGTGCAGAGTCTCAAAACAGGCGTTTTCAGCCCAATACCGGCATATGGAAGAAACAGCAGTAAGCACAGGGAAATATCTGCTTCTAAATCCAAAACGCAGCTACCTAACAGAACGGTTGTCAATGTGTGCACTCAACTTCCAGAGTTAAACCCCTGTGTGGATTCAGCAGTCTGCAGACCCTTTCTGTGCAGAGTCTCAAAACAGGCGTTTTCAGCCCAATACCGGCATATGGAAGAAACAGCAGTAAGCACTGGGAAATATCTGCTTCTAAATCCAAAACGCAGCTACCTAACAGAACGGTTGTCAATGTGTGCACTCAACTTCCAGAGTTAAACCCGTGTGTGGATTCAGCAGTCTGCAGACCCTTTCTGTGCAGAGTCTCAAAACAGGCGTTTTCAGCCCAATACCGGCATATGGAAGAAACAGCAGTAAGCACAGGGAAATATCTGCTTCTAAATCCAAAACGCAGCTACCTAACAGAACGGTTGTCAACGTGTGCACTCAACTTCCAGAGTTAAACCTGTGTGTGGATTCAGCAGTCTGCAGACCCTTTCTGTGCAGAGTCTCAAAACAGGCGTTTTCAGCCCAATACCGGCATATGGAAGAAACAGCAGTATGCACAGGGAAATATCTGCTTCTAAATCCAAAACGCAGCTACCTAACAGAACGGTTGTCAATGTGTGCACTCAACTTCCAGAGTTAAAGCCGTGTGTGGATTCAGCAGTCTGCAGACCCTTTCCGTGCAGAGTCTCAAAACAGGCGTTTTCAGCCCAATACCGGCATATGGAAGAAACAGCAGTAAGCACAGGGAAATGTCTGCTTCTAAATCCAAAACGCAGCTACCTAACAGAACGGTTGTCAATGTGTGCACTCAACTTCCAGAGTTAAACCTGTGTGTGGATTCAGCAGTCTGCAGACCCTTTCTGTGCAGAGTCTCAAAACAGGCGTTTTCAGCCCAATACCGGCATATGGAAGAAACAGCAGTAAGCACTGGGAAATATCTGCTTCTAAATCCAAAACGCAGCTACCTAACAGAACGGTTGTCAATGTGTGCACTCAACTTCCAGAGTTAAACCCGTGTGTGGATTCAGCAGTCTGCAGACCCTTTCTGTGCAGAGTCTCAAAACAGGCGTTTTCAGCCCAGTACCGGCATATGGAAGAAACAACAGTAAGCACTGGGAAATATCTGCTTCTAAATCCAAAACGCAAATACCTAACAGAACGGTTGTCAATGTGTGCCCTCAACTTTCAGAGATAAACCCGTTTGTGGATTCAGCAGTCTGCAGACCCTTTCTGTGCAGAGTCTCAAAACAGGCGTTTTCAGCCCAGTACCGGCATATGGAAGAAACAACAGTAAGCACTGGGAAATATCTGCTTCTAAATCCAAAACGCAGCTACCTAACAGAACGGTTGTCAATGTGTGCACTCAACTTCCAGAGTTAAACCCGTGTGTGGATTCAGCAGTCTGCAGACCCTTTCTGTGCAGAGTCTCAAAACAGGAATTTTCAGCCCAATACCGGCATATGGAAGAAACAGCAGTAAGCACAGGGAAATATCTGCTTCTAAATCGAAAACGCAGCTACCTAACAGAACGGTTGTCAATGTGTGCACTCACCTTCCAGAGTTAAACCCGTGTGTGGATTCAGCAGTCTGCAGACCCTTTCTGTGCAGAGTCTCAAAACAGGCGTTTTCAGCCCAATACCGGCATATGGAAGAAACAGCAGTATGCACAGGGAAATATCTGCTTCTAAATCCAAAACGCAGCTACCTAACAGAACGGTTGTCAATGTGTGCACTCAACTTCCAGAGTTAAACCCGTGTGTGGATTCAGCAGTCTGCAGACCCTTTCTGTGCAGAGTCTCAAAACAGGCGTTTTCAGCCCAATACCGGCATATGGAAGAAACAGCAGTAAGCACAGGGAAATATCTGCTTCTAAATCCAAAACGCAGCTACCTAACAGAACGGTTGTCAATGTGTGCCCTCAACTTCCAGAGTTAAACCCGTGTGTGGATTCAGCAGTCTGCAGACCCTTTCTGTGCAGAGTCTCAAAACAGGCGTTTTCAGCCCAATACCGGCATATGGAAGAAACAGCAGTAAGCACAGGGAAATATCTGCTTCTAAATCCAAAACGCAGCTACCTAACAGAACGGTTGTCAATGTGCGCACTCAACTTCCAGAGTTAAACCCGTGTGTGGATTCAGCAGTCTGCAGACCCTTTCTGTGCAGAGTCTCAAAACAGGCGTTTTCAGCCCAATACTGGCATATGGAAGAAACAGCAGTAAGCACAGGGAAATATCTGCTTCTAAATCCAAAACGCAGCTACCTAACAGAACGGTTGTCAATGTGTGCACTCAACTTCCAGAGTTAAACCCGTGTGTGGATTCAGCAGTCTGCAGACCCTTTCTGTGCAGAGTCTAAAAACAGGCGTTTTCAGCCCAATACTGGCATATGGAAGAAACAACAGTAAGCACTGGGAAATATCTGCTTCTAAATCCAAAACGCAGCTACCTAACAGAACGGTTGTCAATGTGTGCCCTCAACTTTCAGAGATAAACCCGTTTGTGGATTCAGCAGTCTGCAGACCCTTTCTGTGCAGAGTCTCAAAACAGGCGTTTTCAGCCCAATACCGGCATATGGAAGAAACAACAGTAAGCACTGGGAAATATCTGCTTCTAAATCCAAAACGCAGCTACCTAACAGAACGGTTGTCAATGTGTGCACTCAACTTCCAGAGTTAAACCCCGGTGTGGATTCAGCAGTCTGCAGACCCTTTCTGTGCAGAGTCTCAAAACAGGCGTTTTCAGCCCAATACCGGCATATGGAAGAAACAGCCGTAAGCACTGGGAAATATCTGCTTCTAAATCCAAAACGCAGCTACCTAACAGAACGGTTGTCAATGTGTGCACTCAACTTCCAGAGTTAAACCCGTGTGTGGATTCAGCAGTCTGCAGACCCTTTCTGTGCAGAGTCTCAAAACAGGCGTTTTCAGCCCAATACCGGCATATGGAAGAAACAGCAGTAAGCACAGGGAAATATCTGCTTCTAAATCCAAAACGCAGCTACCTAACAGAACGGTTGTCAACGTGTGCACTCAACTTCCAGAGTTAAACCTGTGTGTGGATTCAGCAATCTGCAGACCCTTTCTGTGCAGAGTCTCAAAACAGGCGTTTTCAGCCCAATACCGGCATATGGAAGAAACAGCAGTATGCACAGGGAAATATCTGCTTCTAAATCCAAAACGCAGCTACCTAACAGAACGGTTGTCAATGTGTGCCCTCAACTTCCAGAGTTAAAGCCGTGTGTGGATTCAGCAGTCTGCAGACCCTTTCTGTGCAGAGTCTCAAAACAGGCGTTTTCAGCCCAATACCGGCATATGGAAGAAACAGCAGTAAGCACAGGGAAAAATCTGCTTCTAAATCCAAAACGCAGCTACCTAACAGAACGGTTGTCAATGTGTGCACTCAACTTCCAGAGTTAAACCGGTGTGTGGATTCAGCAGTCTGCAGAACCTTTCTGTGCAGAGTCTCAAAACAGGCGTTTTCAGCCCAATACAGGCATATGGAAGAAACAGCAGTAAGCACAGGGAAATATCTGCTTCTAAATCCAAAACGAAGCTACCTAACAGAACGGTTGTCATAGTGTGCACTCAACTTCCAGAGATAAACCCGTGTGTGGATTCAGCAGTCTGCAGACCCTTTCTGTTCAGAGTCTCAAAACTGGCGTTTTCAGCACAATACCGGCATATGGAAGAAACAGCAGTAAGCACTGGGAAATATCTGCTTCTAAATCCAAAACGCAGCTACCTAACAGAACGGTTGTCAATGTGTGCACTCAACTTCCAGAGTTAAACTCGTGTGTGGATTCAGCAGTCTGCAGACCCTTTCTGTGCAGAGTCTCAAAACAGGCGTTTTCAGCCCAATACCGGCATATGGAAGAAACAGCAGTAAGCACAGGGAAATATCTGCTTCTAAATCCAAAACGCAGCTACCTAACAGAACGGTTGTCAATGTGTGCACTCAACTTCCAGAGTTAAACCCGTGTGTGGATTCAGCAGTCTGCAGTCCCTTTCTGTGCAGAGTCTCAAAACAGACGTTTTCAGCCCAATACCGGCATATGGAAGAAACAGCAGTAAGCACAGGGAAATATCTGCTTCTAAATCCAAAACGCAGCTACCTAACAGAACGGTTGTCAATGTGTGCACTCAACTTCCAGAGTTAAACCCGTGTGTGGGTTCAGCAGTCTGCAGACCCTTTCTGTGCAGAGTCTCAAAACAGGCGTTTTCAGCCCAATACCGGCATATGGAAGAAACAGCAGTAAGCACAGGGAAATATCTGCTTCTAAATCCAAAACGCAGCTACCTAACAGAAAGGTTGTCAATGTGTGCCCTCAACTTTCAGAGATAAACCCGTTTGTGGATTCAGCAGTCTGCAGACCCTTTCTGTGCAGAGTCTCAAAACAGGCGTTTTCAGCCCAATACCGGCATATGGAAGAAACAGCAGTAAGCACAGGGAAATATCTGCTTCTAAATCCAAAACGCAGCTACCTAACAGAACGGTTGTCAATGTGTGCACTCAACTTCCAGAGTTAAACCCGTGTGTGGATTCAGCAGTCTGCAGACCCTTTCTGTGCAGAGTCTCAAAACAGGCGTTTTCAGCCCAATACCGGCATATGGAAGAAACAGCAGTAAGCACTGGGAAATATCTGCTTCTAAATCCAAAACGCAACTACCTAACAGAACGGTTGTCAATGTGTGCACTCAACTTCCAGAGTTAAACCCGTGTGTGGATTCAGCAGTCTGCAGACCCTTTCTGTGCAGAGTCTCAAAACAGGCGTTTTCAGCCCAATACCGGCATATGGAAGAAACAGCAGTGAGCACTGGGAAATATCTGCTTCTAAATCCAAAACGCAGCTACCTAACAGAACGGTTGTCAATGTGTGCACTCAACTTCCAGAGTTAAACCCGTGTGTGGATTCAGCAGTCTGCAGACCCTTTCTGTGCAGAGTCTCAAAACAGGCGTTTTCAGCCCAATACCGGCATATGGAAGAAACAGCAGTAAGCACTGGGAAATATCTGCTTCTAAATCCAAAACGCAGCTACCTAACAGAACGGTTGTCAATGTGTGCACTCAACTTCCAGAGTTAAACGCGTGTGTTGATTCAGCAGTCTGCAGACCCTTTCTGTGCAGAGTCTCAAAACAGGCGTTTTCAGCCCAATACCGGCATATGGAAGAAACAGCAGTGAGCACTGGGAAATATCTGCTTCTAAATCCAAAACGCAGCTACCTAACAGAACGGTTGTCAATGTGTGCACTCAACTTCCAGAGTTAAACCCGTGTGTGGATTCAGCAGTCTGCAGACCCTTTCTGTGCAGAGTCTCAAAACAGGCGTTTTCAGCCCAATACCGGCATATGGAAGAAACAGCAGTAAGCACTGGGAAATATCTGCTTCTAAATCCAAAACGCAGCTACCTAACAGAACGGTTGTCAATGTGTGCACTCAACTTCCAGAGTTAAACGCGTGTGTTGATTCAGCAGTCTGCAGACCCTTTCTATGCAGAGTCTCAAAACAGGCGTTTTCAGCCCAATACAGGCATATGGAAGAAACAGCAGTAAGCACAGGGAAATATCTGCTTCTAAATCCAAAACGAAGCTACCTAACAGAACGGTTGTCATAGTGTGCACTCAACTTCCAGAGATAAACCCGTGTGTGGATTCAGCAGTCTGCAGACCCTTTCTGTTCAGAGTCTCAAAACTGGCGTTTTCAGCACAATACCGGCATATGGAAGAAACAGCAGTAAGCACAGGGAAATATCTGCTTCTAAATCCAAAACGCAGCTACCTAACAGAACGGTTGTCAATGTGTGCACTCAACTTCCAGAGTTAAACCCGTGTGTGGGTTCAGCAGTCTGCAGACCCTTTCTGTGCAGAGTCTCAAAACAGGCGTTTTCAGCCCAATACCGGCATATGGAAGAAACAGCAGTAAGCACAGGGAAATATCTGCTTCTAAATCCAAAACGCAGCTACCTAACAGAAAGGTTGTCAATGTGTGCCCTCAACTTTCAGAGATAAACCCGTTTGTGGATTCAGCAGTCTGCAGACCCTTTCTGTGCAGAGTCTCAAAACAGGCGTTTTCAGCCCAATACCGGCATATGGAAGAAACAGCAGTAAGCACTGGGAAATATCTGCTTCTAAATCCAAAACGCAGCTACCTAACAGAACGGTTGTCAATGTGTGCACTCAACTTCCAGAGTTAAACCCGTGTGTGGATTCAGCAGTCTGCAGACCCTTTCTGTGCAGAGTCTCAAAACAGGCGTTTTCAGCCCAATACCGGCATATGGAAGAAACAGCAGTAAGCACAGGGAAATATCTGCTTCTAAATCCAAAACGCAGCTACCTAACAGAACGGTTGTCAATGTGTGCACTCAACTTCCAGAGTTAAACCCGTGTGTGGATTCAGCAGTCTGCAGACCCTTTCTGTGCAGAGTCTCAAAACAGGCGTTTTCAGCCCAATACCGGCATATGGAAGAAACAGCAGTAAGCACTGGGAAATATCTGCTTCTAAATCCAAAACGCAACTACCTAACAGAACGGTTGTCAATGTGTGCACTCAACTTCCAGAGTTAAACCCGTGTGTGGATTCAGCAGTCTGCAGACCCTTTCTGTGCAGAGTCTCAAAACAGGCGTTTTCAGCCCAATACCGGCATATGGAAGAAACAGCAGTAAGCACTGGGAAATATCTGCTTCTAAATCCAAAACGCAGCTACCTAACAGAACGGTTGTCAAAGTGTTCACTCAACTTCCAGAGATAAACCCGTGTGTGGATTCAGCAGTCTGCAGACCCTTTCTGTGCAGAGTCTCAAAACAGGCGTTTTCAGCCCAATACCGGCATATGGAAGAAACAGCAGTAAGCACTGGGAAATATCTGCTTCTAAATCCAAAACGCAGCTACCTAACAGAACGGTTGTCAATGTGTGCACTCAACTTCCAGAGTTAAACTCGTGTGTGGATTCAGCAGTCTGCAGACCCTTTCTGTGCAGAGTCTCAAAACAGGCGTTTTCAGCCCAATACCGGCATATGGAAGAAACAGCAGTAAGCACAGGGAAATATCTGCTTCTAAATCCAAAACCCAGCTACCTAACAGAACGGTTGTCAATGTGTGCACTCAACTTCCAGAGTTAAACCCGTGTGAGGATTCAGCAGTCTGCAGACCCTTTCTGTGCAGAGTCTCAAAACAGGCGTTTTCAGCCCAATACCGGCATATGGAAGAAACAGCAGTAAGCACAGGGAAATATCTGCTTCTAAATCCAAAACGCAGCTACCTAACAGAACGGTTGTCAATGTGTGCACTCAACTTCCAGAGTTAAACCCCTGTGTGGATTCAGCAGTCTGCAGACCCTTTCTGTGCAGAGTCTCAAAACAGGCGTTTTCAGCCCAATACCGGCATATGGAAGAAACAGCAGTAAGCACTGGGAAATATCTGCTTCTAAATCCAAAACGCAGCTACCTAACAGAACGGTTGTCAATGTGTGCACTCAACTTCCAGAGTTAAACCCGTGTGTGGATTCAGCAGTCTGCAGACCCTTTCTGTGCAGAGTCTCAAAACAGGCGTTTTCAGCCCAATACCGGCATATGGAAGAAACAGCAGTAAGCACAGGGAAATATCTGCTTCTAAATCCAAAACGCAGCTACCTAACAGAACGGTTGTCAACGTGTGCACTCAACTTCCAGAGTTAAACGCGTGTGTTGATTCAGCAGTCTGCAGACCCTTTCTGTGCAGAGTCTCAAAACAGGCGTTTTCAGCCCAATACAGGCATATGGAAGAAACAGCAGTAAGCACAGGGAAATATCTGCTTCTAAATCCAAAACGAAGCTACCTAACAGAACGGTTGTCATAGTGTGCACTCAACTTCCAGAGATAAACCCGTGTGTGGATTCAGCAGTCTGCAGACCCTTTCTGTTCAGAGTCTCAAAACTGGCGTTTTCAGCACAATACCGGCATATGGAAGAAACAGCAGTAAGCACTGGGAAATATCTGCTTCTAAATCCAAAACGCAGCTACCTAACAGAACGGTTGTCAATGTGTGCACTCAACTTCCAGAGTTAAACTCGTGTGTGGATTCAGCAGTCTGCAGACCCTTTCTGTGCAGAGTCTCAAAACAGGCGTTTTCAGCCCAATACCGGCATATGGAAGAAACAGCAGTAAGCACAGGGAAATATCTGCTTCTAAATCCAAAACGCAGCTACCTAACAGAACGGTTGTCAATGTGTGCACTCAACTTCCAGAGTTAAACCCGTGTGTGGATTCAGCAGTCTGCAGTCCCTTTCTGTGCAGAGTCTCAAAACAGACGTTTTCAGCCCAATACCGGCATATGGAAGAAACAGCAGTAAGCACAGGGAAATATCTGCTTCTAAATCCAAAACGCAGCTACCTAACAGAACGGTTGTCAATGTGTGCACTCAACTTCCAGAGTTAAACCCGTGTGTGGGTTCAGCAGTCTGCAGACCCTTTCTGTGCAGAGTCTCAAAACAGGCGTTTTCAGCCCAATACCGGCATATGGAAGAAACAGCAGTAAGCACAGGGAAATATCTGCTTCTAAATCCAAAACGCAGCTACCTAACAGAACGGTTGTCAATGTGTGCCCTCAACTTTCAGAGATAAACCCGTTTGTGGATTCAGCAGTCTGCAGACCCTTTCTGTGCAGAGTCTCAAAACAGGCGTTTTCAGCCCAATACCGGCATATGGAAGAAACAGCAGTAAGCACTGGGAAATATCTGCTTCTAAATCCAAAACGCAGCTACCTAACAGAACGGTTGTCAATGTGTGCACTCAACTTCCAGAGTTAAACCCGTGTGTGGATTCAGCAGTCTGCAGACCCTTTCTGTGCAGAGTCTCAAAACAGGCGTTTTCAGCCCAATACCGGCATATGGAAGAAACAGCAGTAAGCACAGGGAAATATCTGCTTCTAAATCCAAAACGCAGCTACCTAACAGAACGGTTGTCAATGTGTGCACTCAACTTCCAGAGTTAAACCCGTGTGTGGATTCAGCAGTCTGCAGACCCTTTCTGTGCAGAGTCTCAAAACAGGCGTTTTCAGCCCAATACCGGCATATGGAAGAAACAGCAGTAAGCACTGGGAAATATCTGCTTCTAAATCCAAAACGCAACTACCTAACAGAACGGTTGTCAATGTGTGCACTCAACTTCCAGAGTTAAACCCGTGTGTGGATTCAGCAGTCTGCAGACCCTTTCTGTGCAGAGTCTCAAAACAGGCGTTTTCAGCCCAATACCGGCATATGGAAGAAACAGCAGTGAGCACTGGGAAATATCTGCTTCTAAATCCAAAACGCAGCTACCTAACAGAACGGTTGTCAATGTGTGCACTCAACTTCCAGAGTTAAACCCGTGTGTGGATTCAGCAGTCTGCAGACCCTTTCTGTGCAGAGTCTCAAAACAGGCGTTTTCAGCCCAATACCGGCATATGGAAGAAACAGCAGTAAGCACTGGGAAATATCTGCTTCTAAATCCAAAACGCAGCTACCTAACAGAACGGTTGTCAATGTGTGCACTCAACTTCCAGAGTTAAACGCGTGTGTTGATTCAGCAGTCTGCAGACCCTTTCTGTGCAGAGTCTCAAAACAGGCGTTTTCAGCCCAATACAGGCATATGGAAGAAACAGCAGTAAGCACAGGGAAATATCTGCTTCTAAATCCAAAACGAAGCTACCTAACAGAACGGTTGTCATAGTGTGCACTCAACTTCCAGAGATAAACCCGTGTGTGGATTCAGCAGTCTGCAGACCCTTTCTGTTCAGAGTCTCAAAACTGGCGTTTTCAGCACAATACCGGCATATGGAAGAAACAGCAGTAAGCACTGGGAAATATCTGCTTCTAAATCCAAAACGCAGCTACCTAACAGAACGGTTGTCAATGTGTGCACTCAACTTCCAGAGTTAAACCCGTGTGTGGATTCAGCAGTCTGCAGACCCTTTCTGTGCAGAGTCTCAAAACAGGCGTTTTCAGCCCAATACCGGCATATGGAAGAAACAGCAGTAAGCACTGGGAAATATCTGCTTCTAAATCCAAAACGCAGCTACCTAACAGAACGGTTGTCAAAGTGTGCACTCAACTTCCAGAGATAAACCCGTGTGTGGATTCAGCAGTCTGCAGACCCTTTCTGTGCAGAGTCTCAAAACAGGCGTTTTCAGCCCAATACCGGCATATGGAAGAAACAGCAGTGAGCACTGGGAAATATCTGCTTCTAAATCCAAAACGCAGCTACCTAACAGAACGGTTGTCAATGTGTGCACTCAACTTCCAGAGTTAAACTCGTGTGTGGATTCAGCAGTCTGCAGACCCTTTCTGTGCAGAGTCTCAAAACAGGCGTTTTCAGCCCAATACCGGCATATGGAAGAAACAGCAGTAAGCACAGGGAAATATCTGCTTCTAAATCCAAAACCCAGCTACCTAACAGAACGGTTGTCAATGTGTGCACTCAACTTCCAGAGTTAAACCCGTGTGAGGATTCAGCAGTCTGCAGACCCTTTCTGTGCAGAGTCTCAAAACAGGCGTTTTCAGCCCAATACCGGCATATGGAAGAAACAGCAGTAAGCACAGGGAAATATCTGCTTCTAAATCCAAAACGCAGCTACCTAACAGAACGGTTGTCAATGTGTGCACTCAACTTCCAGAGTTAAACCCCTGTGTGGATTCAGCAGTCTGCAGACCCTTTCTGTGCAGAGTCTCAAAACAGGCGTTTTCAGCCCAATACCGGCATATGGAAGAAACAGCAGTAAGCACTGGGAAATATCTGCTTCTAAATCCAAAACGCAGCTACCTAACAGAACGGTTGTCAATGTGTGCACTCAACTTCCAGAGTTAAACCCGTGTGTGGATTCAGCAGTCTGCAGACCCTTTCTGTGCAGAGTCTCAAAACAGGCGTTTTCAGCCCAATACCGGCATATGGAAGAAACAGCAGTAAGCACAGGGAAATATCTGCTTCTAAATCCAAAACGCAGCTACCTAACAGAACGGTTGTCAACGTGTGCACTCAACTTCCAGAGTTAAACCTGTGTGTGGATTCAGCAGTCTGCAGACCCTTTCTGTGCAGAGTCTCAAAACAGGCGTTTTCAGCCCAATACCGGCATATGGAAGAAACAGCAGTATGCACAGGGAAATATCTGCTTCTAAATCCAAAACGCAGCTACCTAACAGAACGGTTGTCAATGTGTGCACTCAACTTCCAGAGTTAAAGCCGTGTGTGGATTCAGCAGTCTGCAGACCCTTTCCGTGCAGAGTCTCAAAACAGGCGTTTTCAGCCCAATACCGGCATATGGAAGAAACAGCAGTAAGCACAGGGAAATGTCTGCTTCTAAATCCAAAACGCAGCTACCTAACAGAACGGTTGTCAATGTGTGCACTCAACTTCCAGAGTTAAACCTGTGTGTGGATTCAGCAGTCTGCAGACCCTTTCTGTGCAGAGTCTCAAAACAGGCGTTTTCAGCCCAATACCGGCATATGGAAGAAACAGCAGTAAGCACTGGGAAATATCTGCTTCTAAATCCAAAACGCAGCTACCTAACAGAACGGTTGTCAATGTGTGCACTCAACTTCCAGAGTTAAACCCGTGTGTGGATTCAGCAGTCTGCAGACCCTTTCTGTGCAGAGTCTCAAAACAGGCGTTTTCAGCCCAATACCGGCATATGGAAGAAACAACAGTAAGCACTGGGAAATATCTGCTTCTAAATCCAAAACGCAAATACCTAACAGAACGGTTGTCAATGTGTGCCCTCAACTTTCAGAGATAAACCCGTTTGTGGATTCAGCAGTCTGCAGACCCTTTCTGTGCAGAGTCTCAAAACAGGCGTTTTCAGCCCAGTACCGGCATATGGAAGAAACAACAGTAAGCACTGGGAAATATCTGCTTCTAAATCCAAAACGCAGCTACCTAACAGAACGGTTGTCAATGTGTGCACTCAACTTCCAGAGTTAAACCCGTGTGTGGATTCAGCAGTCTGCAGACCCTTTCTGTGCAGAGTCTCAAAACAGGAATTTTCAGCCCAATATCGGCATATGGAAGAAACAGCAGTAAGCACAGGGAAATATCTGCTTCTAAATCGAAAACGCAGCTACCTAACAGAACGGATGTCAATGTGTGCACTCACCTTCCAGAGTTAAACCCGTGTGTGGATTCAGCAGTCTGCAGACCCTTTCTGTGCAGAGTCTCAAAACAGGCGTTTTCAGCCCAATACCGGCATATGGAAGAAACAGCAGTATGCACAGGGAAATATCTGCTTCTAAATCCAAAACGCAGCTACCTAACAGAACGGTTGTCAATGTGTGCACTCAACTTCCAGAGTTAAACCCGTGTGTGGATTCAGCAGTCTGCAGACCCTTTCTGTGCAGAGTCTCAAAACAGGCGTTTTCAGCCCAATACCGGCATATGGAAGAAACAGCAGTAAGCACAGGGAAATATCTGCTTCTAAATCCAAAACGCAGCTACCTAACAGAACGGTTGTCAATGTGTGCCCTCAACTTCCAGAGTTAAACCCGTGTGTGGATTCAGCAGTCTGCAGACCCTTTCTGTGCAGAGTCTCAAAACAGGCGTTTTCAGCCCAATACCGGCATATGGAAGAAACAGCAGTAAGCACAGGGAAATATCTGCTTCTAAATCCAAAACGCAGCTACCTAACAGAACGGTTGTCAATGTGCGCACTCAACTTCCAGAGTTAAACCCGTGTGTGGATTCAGCAGTCTGCAGACCCTTTCTGTGCAGAGTCTCAAAACAGGCGTTTTCAGCCCAATACTGGCATATGGAAGAAACAGCAGTAAGCACAGGGAAATATCTGCTTCTAAATCCAAAACGCAGCTACCTAACAGAACGGTTGTCAATGTGTGCACTCAACTTCCAGAGTTAAACCCGTGTGTGGATTCAGCAGTCTGCAGACCCTTTCTGTGCAGAGTCTCAAAACAGGCGTTTTCAGCCCAATACCGGCATATGGAAGAAACAACAGTAAGCACTGGGAAATATCTGCTTCTAAATCCAAAACGCAGCTACCTAACAGAACGGTTGTCAATGTGTGCCCTCAACTTTCAGAGATAAACCCGTTTGTGGATTCAGCAGTCTGCAGGCCCTTTCTGTGCAGAGTCTCAAAACAGGCGTTTTCAGCCCAATACCGGCATATGGAAGAAACAACAGTAAGCACTGGGAAATATCTGCTTCTAAATCCAAAACGCAGCTACCTAACAGAACGGTTGTCAATGTGTGCACTCAACTTCCAGAGTTAAACCCCGGTGTGGATTCAGCAGTCTGCAGACCCTTTCTGTGCAGAGTCTCAAAACAGGCGTTTTCAGCCCAATACCGGCATATGGAAGAAACAGCAGTAAGCACTGGGAAATATCTGCTTCTAAATCCAAAACGCAGCTACCTAACAGAACGGTTGTCAATGTGTGCACTCAACTTCCAGAGTTAAACCCGTGTGTGGATTCAGCAGTCTGCAGACCCTTTCTGTGCAGAGTCTCAAAACAGGCGTTTTCAGCCCAATACCGGCATATGGAAGAAACAGCAGTAAGCACAGGGAAATATCTGCTTCTAAATCCAAAACGCAGCTACCTAACAGAACGGTTGTCAACGTGTGCACTCAACTTCCAGAGTTAAACCTGTGTGTGGATTCAGCAATCTGCAGACCCTTTCTGTGCAGAGTCTCAAAACAGGCGTTTTCAGCCCAATACTGGCATATGGAAGAAACAGCAGTATGCACAGGGAAATATCTGCTTCTAAATCCACAACGCAGCTACCTAACAGAACGGTTGTCAATGTGTGCCCTCAACTTCCAGAGTTAAAGCCGTGTGTGGATTCAGCAGTCTGCAGACCCTTTCTGTGCAGAGTCTCAAAACAGGCGTTTTCAGCCCAATACCGGCATATGGAAGAAACAGCAGTAAGCACAGGGAAAAATCTGCTTCTAAATCCAAAACGCAGCTACCTAACAGAACGGTTGTCAATGTGTGCACTCAACTTCCAGAGTTAAACCCGTGTGTGGATTCAGCAGTCTGCAGAACCTTTCTGTGCAGAGTCTCAAAACAGGCGTTTTCAGCCCAATACCGGCATATGGAAGAAACAGCAGTAAGCACAGGGAAATATCTGCTTCTAAATCCAAAACGCAGCTACCTAACAGAACGGTTGTCAATGTGTGCACTCAACTTCCAGAGTTAAACTCGTGTGTGGATTCAGCAGTCTGCAGACCCTTTCTGTGCAGAGTCTCAAAACAGGCGTTTTCAGACCAATACCGGCATATGGAAGAAACAGCAGTAAGCACTGGGAAATATCTGCTTCTAAATCCAAAACGCAGCTAACTAACAGAACGGTTGTCAATGTGTGCACTCAACTTCCAGAGTTAAACCCGTGTGTGGATTCAGCAGTCTGCAGACCCTTTCTGTGCAGAGGCTCAAAACAGGCGTTTTCAGCCCAATACCGGCATATGGAAGAAACAGCAGTAAGCACTGGGAAATATCTGCTTCTAAATCCAAAACGCAGCTACCTAACAGAACGGTTGTCAATGTGTGCACTCAACTTCCAGAGTTAAACGCGTGTGTTGATTCAGCAGTCTGCAGACCCTTTCTGTGCAGAGTCTCAAAACAGGCGTTTTCAGCCCAATACAGGCATATGGAAGAAACAGCAGTAAGCACAGGGAAATATCTGCTTCTAAATCCAAAACGAAGCTACCTAACAGAACGGTTGTCATAGTGTGCACTCAACTTCCAGAGATAAACCCGTGTGTGGATTCAGCAGTCTGCAGACCCTTTCTGTTCAGAGTCTCAAAACTGGCGTTTTCAGCACAATACCGGCATATGGAAGAAACAGCAGTAAGCACTGGGAAATATCTGCTTCTAAATCCAAAACGCAGCTACCTAACAGAACGGTTGTCAATGTGTGCACTCAACTTCCAGAGTTAAACTCGTGTGTGGATTCAGCAGTCTGCAGACCCTTTCTGTGCAGAGTCTCAAAACAGGCGTTTTCAGCCCAATACCGGCATATGGAAGAAACAGCAGTAAGCACAGGGAAATATCTGCTTCTAAATCCAAAACGCAGCTACCTAACAGAACGGTTGTCAATGTGTGCACTCAACTTCCAGAGTTAAACCCGTGTGTGGATTCAGCAGTCTGCAGTCCCTTTCTGTGCAGAGTCTCAAAACAGACGTTTTCAGCCCAATACCGGCATATGGAAGAAACAGCAGTAAGCACAGGGAAATATCTGCTTCTAAATCCAAAACGCAGCTACCTAACAGAACGGTTGTCAATGTGTGCACTCAACTTCCAGAGTTAAACCCGTGTGTGGGTTCAGCAGTCTGCAGACCCTTTCTGTGCAGAGTCTCAAAACAGGCGTTTTCAGCCCAATACCGGCATATGGAAGAAACAGCAGTAAGCACAGGGAAATATCTGCTTCTAAATCCAAAACGCAGCTACCTAACAGAAAGGTTGTCAATGTGTGCCCTCAACTTTCAGAGATAAACCCGTTTGTGGATTCAGCAGTCTGCAGACCCTTTCTGTGCAGAGTCTCAAAACAGGCGTTTTCAGCCCAATACCGGCATATGGAAGAAACAGCAGTAAGCACTGGGAAATATCTGCTTCTAAATCCAAAACGCAGCTACCTAACAGAACGGTTGTCAATGTGTGCACTCAACTTCCAGAGTTAAACCCGTGTGTGGATTCAGCAGTCTGCAGACCCTTTCTGTGCAGAGTCTCAAAACAGGCGTTTTCAGCCCAATACCGGCATATGGAAGAAACAGCAGTAAGCACAGGGAAATATCTGCTTCTAAATCCAAAACGCAGCTACCTAACAGAACGGTTGTCAATGTGTGCACTCAACTTCCAGAGTTAAACCCGTGTGTGGATTCAGCAGTCTGCAGACCCTTTCTGTGCAGAGTCTCAAAACAGGCGTTTTCAGCCCAATACCGGCATATGGAAGAAACAGCAGTAAGCACTGGGAAATATCTGCTTCTAAATCCAAAACGCAACTACCTAACAGAACGGTTGTCAATGTGTGCACTCAACTTCCAGAGTTAAACCCGTGTGTGGATTCAGCAGTCTGCAGACCCTTTCTGTGCAGAGTCTCAAAACAGGCGTTTTCAGCCCAATACCGGCATATGGAAGAAACAGCAGTAAGCACTGGGAAATATCTGCTTCTAAATCCAAAACGCAGCTACCTAACAGAACGGTTGTCAATGTGTGCCCTCAACTTTCAGAGATAAACCCGTTTGTGGATTCAGCAGTCTGCAGACCCTTTCTGTGCAGAGTCTCAAAACAGGCGTTTTCAGCCCAATACCGGCATATGGAAGAAACAGCAGTAAGCACTGGGAAATATCTGCTTCTAAATCCAAAACGCAGCTACCTAACAGAACGGTTGTCAATGTGTGCACTCAACTTCCAGAGTTAAACCCGTGTGTGGATTCAGCAGTCTGCAGACCCTTTCTGTGCAGAGTCTCAAAACAGGCGTTTTCAGCCCAATACCGGCATATGGAAGAAACAGCAGTAAGCACAGGGAAATATCTGCTTCTAAATCCAAAACGCAGCTACCTAACAGAACGGTTGTCAACGTGTGCACTCAACTTCCAGAGTTAAACCTGTGTGTGGATTCAGCAATCTGCAGACCCTTTCTGTGCAGAGTCTCAAAACAGGCGTTTTCAGCCCAATACCGGCATATGGAAGAAACAGCAGTATGCACAGGGAAATATCTGCTTCTAAATCCAAAACGCAGCTACCTAACAGAACGGTTGTCAATGTGTGCCCTCAACTTCCAGAGTTAAAGCCGTGTGTGGATTCAGCAGTCTGCAGACCCTTTCTGTGCAGAGTCTCAAAACAGGCGTTTTCAGCCCAATACCGGCATATGGAAGAAACAGCAGTAAGCACAGGGAAATATCTGCTTCTAAATCCAAAACGCAGCTACCTAACAGAAAGGTTGTCAATGTGTGCCCTCAACTTTCAGAGATAAACCCGTTTGTGGATTCAGCAGTCTGCAGACCCTTTCTGTGCAGAGTCTCAAAACAGGCGTTTTCAGCCCAATACCGGCATATGGAAGAAACAGCAGTAAGCACTGGGAAATATCTGCTTCTAAATCCAAAACGCAGCTACCTAACAGAACGGTTGTCAATGTGTGCACTCAACTTCCAGAGTTAAACCCGTGTGTGGATTCAGCAGTCTGCAGACCCTTTCTGTGCAGAGTCTCAAAACAGGCGTTTTCAGCCCAATACCGGCATATGGAAGAAACAGCAGTAAGCACAGGGAAATATCTGCTTCTAAATCCAAAACGCAGCTACCTAACAGAACGGTTGTCAATGTGTGCACTCAACTTCCAGAGTTAAACCCGTGTGTGGATTCAGCAGTCTGCAGACCCTTTCTGTGCAGAGTCTCAAAACAGGCGTTTTCAGCCCAATACCGGCATATGGAAGAAACAGCAGTAAGCACTGGGAAATATCTGCTTCTAAATCCAAAACGCAACTACCTAACAGAACGGTTGTCAATGTGTGCACTCAACTTCCAGAGTTAAACCCGTGTGTGGATTCAGCAGTCTGCAGACCCTTTCTGTGCAGAGTCTCAAAACAGGCGTTTTCAGCCCAATACCGGCATATGGAAGAAACAGCAGTAAGCACTGGGAAATATCTGCTTCTAAATCCAAAACGCAGCTACCTAACAGAACGGTTGTCAATGTGTGCCCTCAACTTTCAGAGATAAACCCGTTTGTGGATTCAGCAGTCTGCAGACCCTTTCTGTGCAGAGTCTCAAAACAGGCGTTTTCAGCCCAATACCGGCATATGGAAGAAACAACAGTAAGCACTGGGAAATATCTGCTTCTAAATCCAAAACGCAGCTACCTAACAGAACGGTTGTCAATGTGTGCACTCAACTTCCAGAGTTAAACCCCGGTGTGGATTCAGCAGTCTGCAGACCCTTTCTGTGCAGAGTCTCAAAACAGGCGTTTTCAGCCCAATACCGGCATATGGAAGAAACAGCAGTAAGCACTGGGAAATATCTGCTTCTAAATCCAAAACGCAGCTACCTAACAGAACGGTTGTCAATGTGTGCACTCAACTTCCAGAGTTAAACCCGTGTGTGGATTCAGCAGTCTGCAGACCCTTTCTGTGCAGAGTCTCAAAACAGGCGTTTTCAGCCCAATACCGGCATATGGAAGAAACAGCAGTAAGCACAGGGAAATATCTGCTTCTAAATCCAAAACGCAGCTACCTAACAGAACGGTTGTCAACGTGTGCACTCAACTTCCAGAGTTAAACCTGTGTGTGGATTCAGCAATCTGCAGACCCTTTCTGTGCAGAGTCTCAAAACAGGCGTTTTCAGCCCAATACCGGCATATGGAAGAAACAGCAGTATGCACAGGGAAATATCTGCTTCTAAATCCAAAACGCAGCTACCTAACAGAACGGTTGTCAATGTGTGCCCTCAACTTCCAGAGTTAAAGCCGTGTGTGGATTCAGCAGTCTGCAGACCCTTTCTGTGCAGAGTCTCAAAACAGGCGTTTTCAGCCCAATACCGGCATATGGAAGAAACAGCAGTAAGCACAGGGAAAAATCTGCTTCTAAATCCAAAACGCAGCTACCTAACAGAACGGTTGTCAATGTGTGCACTCAACTTCCAGAGTTAAACCGGTGTGTGGATTCAGCAGTCTGCAGAACCTTTCTGTGCAGAGTCTCAAAACAGGCGTTTTCAGCCCAATACCGGCATATGGAAGAAACAGCAGTAAGCACAGGGAAATATCTGCTTCTAAATCCAAAACGCAGCTACCTAACAGAACGGTTGTCAATGTGTGCACTCAACTTCCAGAGTTAAACCCGTGTGTGGATTCAGCAGTCTGCAGACCCTTTCTGTGCAGAGTCTCAAAACAGGCGTTTTCAGACCAATACCGGCATATGGAAGAAACAGCAGTAAGCACTGGGAAATATCTGCTTCTAAATCCAAAACGCAGCTAACTAACAGAACGGTTGTCAATGTGTGCACTCAACTTCCAGAGTTAAACCCGTGTGTGGATTCAGCAGTCTGCAGACCCTTTCTGTGCAGAGTCTCAAAACAGGCGTTTTCAGCCCAATACCGGCATATGGAAGAAACAGCAGTAAGCACTGGGAAATATCTGCTTCTAAATCCAAAACGCAGCTACCTAACAGAACGGTTGTCAATGTGTGCACTCAACTTCCAGAGTTAAACGCGTGTGTTGATTCAGCAGTCTGCAGACCCTTTCTGTGCAGAGTCTCAAAACAGGCGTTTTCAGCCCAATACAGGCATATGGAAGAAACAGCAGTAAGCACAGGGAAATATCTGCTTCTAAATCCAAAACGAAGCTACCTAACAGAACGGTTGTCATAGTGTGCACTCAACTTCCAGAGATAAACCCGTGTGTGGATTCAGCAGTCTGCAGACCCTTTCTGTTCAGAGTCTCAAAACTGGCGTTTTCAGCACAATACCGGCATATGGAAGAAACAGCAGTAAGCACTGGGAAATATCTGCTTCTAAATCCAAAACGCAGCTACCTAACAGAACGGTTGTCAATGTGTGCACTCAACTTCCAGAGTTAAACTCGTGTGTGGATTCAGCAGTCTGCAGACCCTTTCTGTGCAGAGTCTCAAAACAGGCGTTTTCAGCCCAATACCGGCATATGGAAGAAACAGCAGTAAGCACAGGGAAATATCTGCTTCTAAATCCAAAACGCAGCTACCTAACAGAACGGTTCTCAATGTGTGCACTCAACTTCCAGAGTTAAACCCGTGTGTGGATTCAGCAGTCTGCAGTCCCTTTCTGTGCAGAGTCTCAAAACAGACGTTTTCAGCCCAATACCGGCATATGGAAGAAACAGCAGTAAGCACAGGGAAATATCTGCTTCTAAATCCAAAACGCAGCTACCTAACAGAACGGTTGTCAATGTGTGCACTCAACTTCCAGAGTTAAACCCGTGTGTGGGTTCAGCAGTCTGCAGACCCTTTCTGTGCAGAGTCTCAAAACAGGCGTTTTCAGCCCAATACCGGCATATGGAAGAAACAGCAGTAAGCACAGGGAAATATCTGCTTCTAAATCCAAAACGCAGCTACCTAACAGAAAGGTTGTCAATGTGTGCCCTCAACTTTCAGAGATAAACCCGTTTGTGGATTCAGCAGTCTGCAGACCCTTTCTGTGCAGAGTCTCAAAACAGGCGTTTTCAGCCCAATACCGGCATATGGAAGAAACAGCAGTAAGCACTGGGAAATATCTGCTTCTAAATCCAAAACGCAGCTACCTAACAGAACGGTTGTCAATGTGTGCACTCAACTTCCAGAGTTAAACCCGTGTGTGGATTCAGCAGTCTGCAGACCCTTTCTGTGCAGAGTCTCAAAACAGGCGTTTTCAGCCCAATACCGGCATATGGAAGAAACAGCAGTAAGCACAGGGAAATATCTGCTTCTAAATCCAAAACGCAGCTACCTAACAGAACGGTTGTCAATGTGTGCACTCAACTTCCAGAGTTAAACCCGTGTGTGGATTCAGCAGTCTGCAGACCCTTTCTGTGCAGAGTCTCAAAACAGGCGTTTTCAGCCCAATACCGGCATATGGAAGAAACAGCAGTAAGCACTGGGAAATATCTGCTTCTAAATCCAAAACGCAACTACCTAACAGAACGGTTGTCAATGTGTGCACTCAACTTCCAGAGTTAAACCCGTGTGTGGATTCAGCAGTCTGCAGACCCTTTCTGTGCAGAGTCTCAAAACAGGCGTTTTCAGCCCAATACCGGCATATGGAAGAAACAGCAGTAAGCACTGGGAAATATCTGCTTCTAAATCCAAAACGCAGCTACCTAACAGAACGGTTGTCAAAGTGTGCACTCAACTTCCAGAGATAAACCCGTGTGTGGATTCAGCAGTCTGCAGACCCTTTCTGTGCAGAGTCTCAAAACAGGCGTTTTCAGCCCAATACCGGCATATGGAAGAAACAGCAGTGAGCACTGGGAAATATCTGCTTCTAAATCCAAAACGCAGCTACCTAACAGAACGGTTGTCAATGTGTGCACTCAACTTCCAGAGTTAAACTCGTGTGTGGATTCAGCAGTCTGCAGACCCTTTCTGTGCAGAGTCTCAAAACAGGCGTTTTCAGCCCAATACCGGCATATGGAAGAAACAGCAGTAAGCACACGGAAATATCTGCTTCTAAATCCAAAACCCAGCTACCTAACAGAACGGTTGTCAATGTGTGCACTCAACTTCCAGAGTTAAACCCGTGTGAGGATTCAGCAGTCTGCAGACCCTTTCTGTGCAGAGTCTCAAAACAGGCGTTTTCAGCCCAATACCGGCATATGGAAGAAACAGCAGTAAGCACAGGGAAATATCTGCTTCTAAATCCAAAACGCAGCTACCTAACAGAACGGTTGTCAATGTGTGCACTCAACTTCCAGAGTTAAACCCCTGTGTGGATTCAGCAGTCTGCAGACCCTTTCTGTGCAGAGTCTCAAAACAGGCGTTTTCAGCCCAATACCGGCATATGGAAGAAACAGCAGTAAGCACTGGGAAATATCTGCTTCTAAATCCAAAACGCAGCTACCTAACAGAACGGTTGTCAATGTGTGCACTCAACTTCCAGAGTTAAACTCGTGTGTGGATTCAGCAGTCTGCAGACCCTTTCTGTGCAGAGTCTCAAAACAGGCGTTTTCAGCCCAATACCGGCATATGGAAGAAACAGCAGTAAGCACAGGGAAATATCTGCTTCTAAATCCAAAACGCAGCTACCTAACAGAACGGTTGTCAATGTGTGCACTCAACTTCCAGAGTTAAACCCGTGTGTGGATTCAGCAGTCTGCAGTCCCTTTCTGTGCAGAGTCTCAAAACAGACGTTTTCAGCCCAATACCGGCATATGGAAGAAACAGCAGTAAGCACAGGGAAATATCTGCTTCTAAATCCAAAACGCAGCTACCTAACAGAACGGTTGTCAATGTGTGCACTCAACTTCCAGAGTTAAACCCGTGTGTGGGTTCAGCAGTCTGCAGACCCTTTCTGTGCAGAGTCTCAAAACAGGCGTTTTCAGCCCAATACCGGCATATGGAAGAAACAGCAGTAAGCACAGGGAAATATCTGCTTCTAAATCCAAAACGCAGCTACCTAACAGAAAGGTTGTCAATGTGTGCCCTCAACTTTCAGAGATAAACCCGTTTGTGGATTCAGCAGTCTGCAGACCCTTTCTGTGCAGAGTCTCAAAACAGGCGTTTTCAGCCCAATACCGGCATATGGAAGAAACAGCAGTAAGCACTGGGAAATATCTGCTTCTAAATCCAAAACGCAGCTACCTAACAGAACGGTTGTCAATGTGTGCACTCAACTTCCAGAGTTAAACCCGTGTGTGGATTCAGCAGTCTGCAGACCCTTTCTGTGCAGAGTCTCAAAACAGGCGTTTTCAGCCCAATACCGGCATATGGAAGAAACAGCAGTAAGCACTGGGAAATATCTGCTTCTAAATCCAAAACGCAACTACCTAACAGAACGGTTGTCAATGTGTGCACTCAACTTCCAGAGTTAAACCCGTGTGTGGATTCAGCAGTCTGCAGACCCTTTCTGTGCAGAGTCTCAAAACAGGCGTTTTCAGCCCAATACCGGCATATGGAAGAAACAGCAGTAAGCACTGGGAAATATCTGCTTCTAAATCCAAAACGCAGCTACCTAACAGAACGGTTGTCAATGTGTGCCCTCAACTTTCAGAGATAAACCCGTTTGTGGATTCAGCAGTCTGCAGACCCTTTCTGTGCAGAGTCTCAAAACAGGCGTTTTCAGCCCAATACCGGCATATGGAAGAAACAACAGTAAGCACTGGGAAATATCTGCTTCTAAATCCAAAACGCAGCTACCTAACAGAACGGTTGTCAATGTGTGCACTCAACTTCCAGAGTTAAACCCCGGTGTGGATTCAGCAGTCTGCAGACCCTTTCTGTGCAGAGTCTCAAAACAGGCGTTTTCAGCCCAATACCGGCATATGGAAGAAACAGCAGTAAGCACTGGGAAATATCTGCTTCTAAATCCAAAACGCAGCTACCTAACAGAACGGTTGTCAATGTGTGCACTCAACTTCCAGAGTTAAACCCGTGTGTGGATTCAGCAGTCTGCAGACCCTTTCTGTGCAGAGTCTCAAAACAGGCGTTTTCAGCCCAATACCGGCATATGGAAGAAACAGCAGTAAGCACAGGGAAATATCTGCTTCTAAATCCAAAACGCAGCTACCTAACAGAACGGTTGTCAACGTGTGCACTCAACTTCCAGAGTTAAACCTGTGTGTGGATTCAGCAATCTGCAGACCCTTTCTGTGCAGAGTCTCAAAACAGGCGTTTTCAGCCCAATACCGGCATATGGAAGAAACAGCAGTATGCACAGGGAAATATCTGCTTCTAAATCCAAAACGCAGCTACCTAACAGAACGGTTGTCAATGTGTGCCCTCAACTTCCAGAGTTAAAGCCGTGTGTGGATTCAGCAGTCTGCAGACCCTTTCTGTGCAGAGTCTCAAAACAGGCGTTTTCAGCCCAATACCGGCATATGGAAGAAACAGCAGTAAGCACAGGGAAATATCTGCTTCTAAATCCAAAACGCAGCTACCTAACAGAAAGGTTGTCAATGTGTGCCCTCAACTTTCAGAGATAAACCCGTTTGTGGATTCAGCAGTCTGCAGACCCTTTCTGTGCAGAGTCTCAAAACAGGCGTTTTCAGCCCAATACCGGCATATGGAAGAAACAGCAGTAAGCACTGGGAAATATCTGCTTCTAAATCCAAAACGCAGCTACCTAACAGAACGGTTGTCAATGTGTGCACTCAACTTCCAGAGTTAAACCCGTGTGTGGATTCAGCAGTCTGCAGACCCTTTCTGTGCAGAGTCTCAAAACAGGCGTTTTCAGCCCAATACCGGCATATGGAAGAAACAGCAGTAAGCACAGGGAAATATCTGCTTCTAAATCCAAAATGCAGCTACCTAACAGAACGGTTGTCAATGTGTGCACTCAACTTCCAGAGTTAAACCCGTGTGTGGATTCAGCAGTCTGCAGACCCTTTCTGTGCAGAGTCTCAAAACAGGCGTTTTCAGCCCAATACCGGCATATGGAAGAAACAGCAGTAAGCACTGGGAAATATCTGCTTCTAAATCCAAAACGCAACTACCTAACAGAACGGTTGTCAATGTGTGCACTCAACTTCCAGAGTTAAACCCGTGTGTGGATTCAGCAGTCTGCAGACCCTTTCTGTGCAGAGTCTCAAAACAGGCGTTTTCAGCCCAATACCGGCATATGGAAGAAACAGCAGTAAGCACTGGGAAATATCTGCTTCTAAATCCAAAACGCAGCTACCTAACAGAACGGTTGTCAATGTGTGCCCTCAACTTTCAGAGATAAACCCGTTTGTGGATTCAGCAGTCTGCAGACCCTTTCTGTGCAGAGTCTCAAAACAGGCGTTTTCAGCCCAATACCGGCATATGGAAGAAACAACAGTAAGCACTGGGAAATATCTGCTTCTAAATCCAAAACGCAGCTACCTAACAGAACGGTTGTCAATGTGTGCACTCAACTTCCAGAGTTAAACCCCGGTGTGGATTCAGCAGTCTGCAGACCCTTTCTGTGCAGAGTCTCAAAACAGGCGTTTTCAGCCCAATACCGGCATATGGAAGAAACAGCAGTAAGCACTGGGAAATATCTGCTTCTAAATCCAAAACGCAGCTACCTAACAGAACGGTTGTCAATGTGTGCACTCAACTTCCAGAGTTAAACCCGTGTGTGGATTCAGCAGTCTGCAGACCCTTTCTGTGCAGAGTCTCAAAACAGGCGTTTTCAGCCCAATACCGGCATATGGAAGAAACAGCAGTAAGCACAGGGAAATATCTGCTTCTAAATCCAAAACGCAGCTACCTAACAGAACGGTTGTCAACGTGTGCACTCAACTTCCAGAGTTAAACCTGTGTGTGGATTCAGCAATCTGCAGACCCTTTCTGTGCAGAGTCTCAAAACAGGCGTTTTCAGCCCAATACCGGCATATGGAAGAAACAGCAGTATGCACAGGGAAATATCTGCTTCTAAATCCAAAACGCAGCTACCTAACAGAACGGTTGTCAATGTGTGCCCTCAACTTCCAGAGTTAAAGCCGTGTGTGGATTCAGCAGTCTGCAGACCCTTTCTGTGCAGAGTCTCAAAACAGGCGTTTTCAGCCCAATACCGGCATATGGAAGAAACAGCAGTAAGCACAGGGAAAAATCTGCTTCTAAATCCAAAACGCAGCTACCTAACAGAACGGTTGTCAATGTGTGCACTCAACTTCCAGAGTTAAACCGGTGTGTGGATTCAGCAGTCTGCAGAACCTTTCTGTGCAGAGTCTCAAAACAGGCGTTTTCAGCCCAATACCGGCATATGGAAGAAACAGCAGTAAGCACAGGGAAATATCTGCTTCTAAATCCAAAACGCAGCTACCTAACAGAACGGTTGTCAATGTGTGCACTCAACTTCCAGAGTTAAACCCGTGTGTGGATTCAGCAGTCTGCAGACCCTTTCTGTGCAGAGTCTCAAAACAGGCGTTTTCAGACCAATACCGGCATATGGAAGAAACAGCAGTAAGCACTGGGAAATATCTGCTTCTAAATCCAAAACGCAGCTAACTAACAGAACGGTTGTCAATGTGTGCACTCAACTTCCAGAGTTAAACCCGTGTGTGGATTCAGCAGTCTGCAGACCCTTTCTGTGCAGAGTCTCAAAACAGGCGTTTTCAGCCCAATACCGGCATATGGAAGAAACAGCAGTAAGCACTGGGAAATATCTGCTTCTAAATCCAAAACGCAGCTACCTAACAGAACGGTTGTCAATGTGTGCACTCAACTTCCAGAGTTAAACGCGTGTGTTGATTCAGCAGTCTGCAGACCCTTTCTGTGCAGAGTCTCAAAACAGGCGTTTTCAGCCCAATACAGGCATATGGAAGAAACAGCAGTAAGCACAGGGAAATATCTGCTTCTAAATCCAAAACGAAGCTACCTAACAGAACGGTTGTCATAGTGTGCACTCAACTTCCAGAGATAAACCCGTGTGTGGATTCAGCAGTCTGCAGACCCTTTCTGTTCAGAGTCTCAAAACTGGCGTTTTCAGCACAATACCGGCATATGGAAGAAACAGCAGTAAGCACTGGGAAATATCTGCTTCTAAATCCAAAACGCAGCTACCTAACAGAACGGTTGTCAATGTGTGCACTCAACTTCCAGAGTTAAACTCGTGTGTGGATTCAGCAGTCTGCAGACCCTTTCTGTGCAGAGTCTCAAAACAGGCGTTTTCAGCCCAATACCGGCATATGGAAGAAACAGCAGTAAGCACAGGGAAATATCTGCTTCTAAATCCAAAACGCAGCTACCTAACAGAACGGTTGTCAATGTGTGCACTCAACTTCCAGAGTTAAACCCGTGTGTGGATTCAGCAGTCTGCAGTCCCTTTCTGTGCAGAGTCTCAAAACAGACGTTTTCAGCCCAATACCGGCATATGGAAGAAACAGCAGTAAGCACAGGGAAATATCTGCTTCTAAATCCAAAACGCAGCTACCTAACAGAACGGTTGTCAATGTGTGCACTCAACTTCCAGAGTTAAACCCGTGTGTGGGTTCAGCAGTCTGCAGACCCTTTCTGTGCAGAGTCTCAAAACAGGCGTTTTCAGCCCAATACCGGCATATGGAAGAAACAGCAGTAAGCACAGGGAAATATCTGCTTCCAAATCCAAAACGCAGCTACCTAACAGAAAGGTTGTCAATGTGTGCCCTCAACTTCCAGAGATAAACCCGTGTGTGGATTCAGCAGTCTGCAGACCCTTTCTGTGCAGAGTCTCAAAACAGGCGTTTTCAGCCCAATACCGGCATATGGAAGAAACAGCAGTGAGCACTGGGAAATATCTGCTTCTAAATCCAAAACGCAGCTACCTAACAGAACGGTTGTCAATGTGTGCACTCAACTTCCAGAGTTAAACTCGTGTGTGGATTCAGCAGTCTGCAGACCCTTTCTGTGCAGAGTCTCAAAACAGGCGTTTTCAGCCCAATACCGGCATATGGAAGAAACAGCAGTAAGCACAGGGAAATATCTGCTTCTAAATCCAAAACCCAGCTACCTAACAGAACGGTTGTCAATGTGTGCACTCAACTTCCAGAGTTAAACCCGTGTGAGGATTCAGCAGTCTGCAGACCCTTTCTGTGCAGAGTCTCAAAACAGGCGTTTTCAGCCCAATACCGGCATATGGAAGAAACAGCAGTAAGCACAGGGAAATATCTGCTTCTAAATCCAAAACGCAGCTACCTAACAGAACGGTTGTCAATGTGTGCACTCAACTTCCAGAGTTAAACCCCTGTGTGGATTCAGCAGTCTGCAGACCCTTTCTGTGCAGAGTCTCAAAACAGGCGTTTTCAGCCCAATACCGGCATATGGAAGAAACAGCAGTAAGCACTGGGAAATATCTGCTTCTAAATCCAAAACGCAGCTACCTAACAGAACGGTTGTCAATGTGTGCACTCAACTTCCAGAGTTAAACCCGTGTGTGGATTCAGCAGTCTGCAGACCCTTTCTGTGCAGAGTCTCAAAACAGGCGTTTTCAGCCCAATACCGGCATATGGAAGAAACAGCAGTAAGCACAGGGAAATATCTGCTTCTAAATCCAAAACGCAGCTACCTAACAGAACGGTTGTCAACGTGTGCACTCAACTTCCAGAGTTAAACCTGTGTGTGGATTCAGCAGTCTGCAGACCCTTTCTGTGCAGAGTCTCAAAACAGGCGTTTTCAGCCCAATACCGGCATATGGAAGAAACAGCAGTATGCACAGGGAAATATCTGCTTCTAAATCCAAAACGCAGCTACCTAACAGAACGGTTGTCAATGTGTGCACTCAACTTCCAGAGTTAAAGCCGTGTGTGGATTCAGCAGTCTGCAGACCCTTTCCGTGCAGAGTCTCAAAACAGGCGTTTTCAGCCCAATACCGGCATATGGAAGAAACAGCAGTAAGCACAGGGAAATGTCTGCTTCTAAATCCAAAACGCAGCTACCTAACAGAACGGTTGTCAATGTGTGCACTCAACTTCCAGAGTTAAACCTGTGTGTGGATTCAGCAGTCTGCAGACCCTTTCTGTGCAGAGTCTCATAACAGGCGTTTTCAGCCCAATACCGGCATATGGAAGAAACAGCAGTAAGCACAGGGAAAAATCTGCTTCTAAATCCAAAACGCAGCTACCTAACAGAACGGTTGTCAATGTGTGCACTCAACTTCCAGAGTTAAACCGGTGTGTGGATTCAGCAGTCTGCAGAACCTTTCTGTGCAGAGTCTCAAAACAGGCGTTTTCAGCCCAATACCGGCATATGGAAGAAACAGCAGTAAGCACAGGGAAATATCTGCTTCTAAATCCAAAACGCAGCTACCTAACAGAACGGTTGTCAATGTGTGCACTCAACTTCCAGAGTTAAACCCGTGTGTGGATTCAGCAGTCTGCAGACCCTTTCTGTGCAGAGTCCCAAAACAGGCGTTTTCAGCCCATTACCGGCATATGGAAGAAACAGCAGTAAGCACTGGGAAATATCTGCTTCTAAATCCAAAACGCAGCTAACTAACAGAACGGTTGTCAATGTGTGCACTCAACTTCCAGAGTTAAACCCGTGTGTGGATTCAGCAGTCTGCAGACCCTTTCTGTGCAGAGTCTCAAAACAGGCGTTTTCAGCCCAATACCGGCATATGGAAGAAACAGCAGTAAGCACTGGGAAATATCTGCTTCTAAATCCAAAACGCAGCTACCTAACAGAACGGTTGTCAATGTGTGCACTCAACTTCCAGAGTTAAACGCGTGTGTTGATTCAGCAGTCTGCAGACCCTTTCTGTGCAGAGTCTCAAAACAGGCGTTTTCAGCCCAATACAGGCATATGGAAGAAACAGCAGTAAGCACAGGGAAATATCTGCTTCTAAATCCAAAACGCAAATACCTAACAGAACGGTTGTCATAGTGTGCACTCAACTTCCAGAGATAAACCCGTGTGTGGATTCAGCAGTCTGCAGACCCTTTCTGTTCAGAGTCTCAAAACTGGCGTTTTCAGCACAATACCGGCATATGGAAGAAACAGCAGTAAGCACTGGGAAAT
This sequence comes from Aotus nancymaae, assembly GCF_030222135.1. Lineage (NCBI taxonomy): Eukaryota > Metazoa > Chordata > Mammalia > Primates > Aotidae > Aotus > Aotus nancymaae. The sequence goes on from NW_026988974.1 coordinate 106,150, forward strand.
ATCTGCTTCTAAATCCAAAACGCAGCTACCTAACAGAACGGTTGTCAATGTGTGCACTCAACTTCCAGAGTTAAACTCGTGTGTGGATTCAGCAGTCTGCAGACCCTTTCTGTGCAGAGTCTCAAAACAGGCGTTTTCAGCCCAATACCGGCATATGGAAGAAACAGCAGTAAGCACAGGGAAATATCTGCTTCTAAATCCAAAACGCAGCTACCTAACAGAACGGTTGTCAATGTGTGCACTCAACTTCCAGAGTTAAACCCGTGTGTGGATTCAGCAGTCTGCAGTCCCTTTCTGTGCAGAGTCTCAAAACAGACGTTTTCAGCCCAATACCGGCATATGGAAGAAACAGCAGTAAGCACAGGGAAATATCTGCTTCTAAATCCAAAACGCAGCTACCTAACAGAACGGTTGTCAATGTGTGCACTCAACTTCCAGAGTTAAACCCGTGTGTGGGTTCAGCAGTCTGCAGACCCTTTCTGTGCAGAGTCTCAAAACAGGCGTTTTCAGCCCAATACCGGCATATGGAAGAAACAGCAGTAAGCACAGGGAAATATCTGCTTCTAAATCCAAAACGCAGCTACCTAACAGAAAGGTTGTCAATGTGTGCCCTCAACTTTCAGAGATAAACCCGTTTGTGGATTCAGCAGTCTGCAGACCCTTTCTGTGCAGAGTCTCAAAACAGGCGTTTTCAGCCCAATACCGGCATATGGAAGAAACAGCAGTAAGCACTGGGAAATATCTGCTTCTAAATCCAAAACGCAGCTACCTAACAGAACGGTTGTCAATGTGTGCACTCAACTTCCAGAGTTAAACCCGTGTGTGGATTCAGCAGTCTGCAGACCCTTTCTGTGCAGAGTCTCAAAACAGGCGTTTTCAGCCCAATACCGGCATATGGAAGAAACAGCAGTAAGCACAGGGAAATATCTGCTTCTAAATCCAAAACGCAGCTACCTAACAGAACGGTTGTCAATGTGTGCACTCAACTTCCAGAGTTAAACCCGTGTGTGGATTCAGCAGTCTGCAGACCCTTTCTGTGCAGAGTCTCAAAACAGGCGTTTTCAGCCCAATACCGGCATATGGAAGAAACAGCAGTAAGCACTGGGAAATATCTGCTTCTAAATCCAAAACGCAACTACCTAACAGAACAGTTGTCAATGTGTGCACTCAACTTCCAGAGTTAAACCCGTGTGTGGATTCAGCAGTCTGCAGACCCTTTCTGTGCAGAGTCTCAAAACAGGCGTTTTCAGCCCAATACCGGCATATGGAAGAAACAGCAGTAAGCACTGGGAAATATCTGCTTCTAAATCCAAAACGCAGCTACCTAACAGAACGGTTGTCAAAGTGTGCACTCAACTTCCGGAGATAAACCCGTGTGTGGATTCAGCAGTCTGCAGACCCTTTCTGTGCAGAGTCTCAAAACAGGCGTTTTCAGCCCAATACCGGCATATGGAAGAAACAGCAGTGAGCACTGGGAAATATCTGCTTCTAAATCCAAAACGCAGCTACCTAACAGAACGGTTGTCAATGTGTGCACTCAACTTCCAGAGTTAAACTCGTGTGTGGATTCAGCAGTCTGCAGACCCTTTCTGTGCAGAGTCTCAAAACAGGCGTTTTCAGCCCAATACCGGCATATGGAAGAAACAGCAGTAAGCACAGGGAAATATCTGCTTCTAAATCCAAAACCCAGCTACCTAACAGAACGGTTGTCAATGTGTGCACTCAACTTCCAGAGTTAAACCCGTGTGAGGATTCAGCAGTCTGCAGACCCTTTCTGTGCAGAGTCTCAAAACAGGCGTTTTCAGCCCAATACCGGCATATGGAAGAAACAGCAGTAAGCACAGGGAAATATCTGCTTCTAAATCCAAAACGCAGCTACCTAACAGAACGGTTGTCAATGTGTGCACTCAACTTCCAGAGTTAAACCCCTGTGTGGATTCAGCAGTCTGCAGACCCTTTCTGTGCAGAGTCTCAAAACAGGCGTTTTCAGCCCAATACCGGCATATGGAAGAAACAGCAGTAAGCACTGGGAAATATCTGCTTCTAAATCCAAAACGCAGCTACCTAACAGAACGGTTGTCAATGTGTGCACTCAACTTCCAGAGTTAAACCCGTGTGTGGATTCAGCAGTCTGCAGACCCTTTCTGTGCAGAGTCTCAAAACAGGCGTTTTCAGCCCAATACCGGCATATGGAAGAAACAGCAGTAAGCACAGGGAAATATCTGCTTCTAAATCCAAAACGCAGCTACCTAACAGAACGGTTGTCAACGTGTGCACTCAACTTCCAGAGTTAAACCTGTGTGTGGATTCAGCAGTCTGCAGACCCTTTCTGTGCAGAGTCTCAAAACAGGCGTTTTCAGCCCAATACCGGCATATGGAAGAAACAGCAGTATGCACAGGGAAATATCTGCTTCTAAATCCAAAACGCAGCTACCTAACAGAACGGTTGTCAATGTGTGCACTCAACTTCCAGAGTTAAAGCCGTGTGTGGATTCAGCAGTCTGCAGACCCTTTCCGTGCAGAGTCTCAAAACAGGCGTTTTCAGCCCAATACCGGCATATGGAAGAAACAGCAGTAAGCACAGGGAAATGTCTGCTTCTAAATCCAAAACGCAGCTACCTAACAGAACGGTTGTCAATGTGTGCACTCAACTTCCAGAGTTAAACCTGTGTGTGGATTCAGCAGTCTGCAGACCCTTTCTGTGCAGAGTCTCAAAACAGGCGTTTTCAGCCCAATACCGGCATATGGAAGAAACAGCAGTAAGCACTGGGAAATATCTGCTTCTAAATCCAAAACGCAGCTACCTAACAGAACGGTTGTCAATGTGTGCACTCAACTTCCAGAGTTAAACCCGTGTGTGGATTCAGCAGTCTGCAGACCCTTTCTGTGCAGAGTCTCAAAACAGGCGTTTTCAGCCCAATACCGGCATATGGAAGAAACAGCAGTAAGCACAGGGAAATATCTGCTTCTAAATCCAAAACGCAGCTACCTAACAGAACGGTTGTCAATGTGTGCACTCAACTTCCAGAGTTAAACCCGTGTGTGGATTCAGCAGTCTGCAGACCCTTTCTGTGCAGAGTCTCAAAACAGGCGTTTTCAGCCCAATACCGGCATATGGAAGAAACAGCAGTAAGCACAGGGAAATATCTGCTTCTAAATCCAAAACGCAGCTACCTAACAGAACGGTTGTCAATGTGTGCACTCAACTTCCAGAGTTAAACGCGTGTGTGGATTCAGCAGTCTGCAGATCCTTTCTGTGCAGAGTCTCAAAACAGGCGTTTTCAGCCCAATACAGGCATATGGAAGAAACAGCAGTAAGCACAGGGAAATATCTGCTTCTAAATCCAAAACGAAGCTACCTAACAGAACGGTTGTCAAAGTGTGCACTCAACTTCCAGAGTTAAACCCGTGTGTGGATTCAGCAGTCTGCAGACCCTTTCTGTGCAGAGTCTCAAAACAGGCGTTTTCAGCACAATACCGGCATATGGAAGAAACAGCAGTAAGCACTGGGAAATATCTGCTTCTAAATCCGAAACGCAGCTACCTAACAGAACGGTTGTCAATGTGTGCACTCAACTTCCAGAGTTAAACTCGTGTGTGGATTCAGCAGTCTGCAGACCCTTTCTGTGCAGAGTCTCAAAACAGGCGTTTTCAGCCCAATACCGGCATATGGAAGAAACAGCTGTAAGCACAGGGAAATATCTGCTTCTATATCCAAAACGCAGCTACCTAACAGAACGGTTGTCAATGTGTGCACTCAACTTCCAGAGTTAAACCCGTGTGTGGATTCAGCAGTCTGCAGACCCTTTCTGTGCAGAGTCTCATAACAGGCGTTTTCAGCCCCATACCGGCATATGGAAGAAACAGCAGTAAGCACAGGGAAATATCTGCTTCTAAATCCAAAACGCAGCTACCTAACAGAACGGTTGTCAATGTGTGCACTCAACTTCCAGAGTTAAACCCGTGTGTGGGTTCAGCAGTCTGCAGACCCTTTCTGTGCAGAGTCTCAAAACAGGCGTTTTCAGCCCAATACCGGCATATGGAAGAAACAGCAGTAAGCACAGGGAAATATCTGCTTCTAAATCCAAAACGCAGCTACCTAACAGAAAGGTTGTCAATGTGTGCCCTCAACTTTCAGAGATAAACCCGTTTGTGGATTCAGCAGTCTGCAGACCCTTTCTGTGCAGAGTCTCAAAACAGGCGTTTTCAGCCCAATACCGGCATATGGAAGAAACAGCAGTAAGCACTGGGAAATATCTGCTTCTAAATCCAAAACGCAGCTACCTAACAGAACGGTTGTCAATGTGTGCACTCAACTTCCAGAGTTAAACGCGTGTGTGGATTCAGCAGTCTGCAGACCCTTTCTGTGCAGAGTTTCAAAACAGGCGTTTTCAGCCCAATACAGGCATATGGAAGAAACAGCAGTAAGCACAGGGAAATATCTGCTTCTAAATCCAAAACGAAGCTACCTAACAGAACGGTTGTCAAAGTGTGCACTCAACTTCCAGAGATAAACCCATGTGTGGATTCAGCAGTCTGCAGACCCTTTCTGTGCAGAGTCTCAAAACAGGCGTTTTCAGCACAATACCGGCATATGGAAGAAACAGCAGTAAGCACTGGGAAATATCTGCTTCTAAATCCAAAACACAGCTACCTATCAGAACGGTTGTCAATGTGTGCACTCAACTTCCAGAGTTAAACTCGTGTGTGGATTCAGCAGTCTGCAGACCCTTTCTGTGCAGAGTCTCAAAACAGGCGTTTTCAGCCCAATACCGGCATATGGAAGAAACAGCAGTAAGCACAGGGAAATATCTGCTTCTAAATCCAAAACGCAGCTACCTAACAGAACGGTTGTCAATGTGTGCACTCAACTTCCAGAGTTAAACCCGTGTGTGGGTTCAGCAGTCTGCAGACCCTTTCTGTGCAGAGTCTCAAAACAGGCGTTTTCAGCCCAATACCGGCATATGGAAGAAACAGCAGTAAGCACAGGGAAATATCTGCTTCTAAATCCAAAACGCAGCTACCTAACAGAAAGGTTGTCAATGTGTGCCCTCAACTTTCAGAGATAAACCCGTTTGTGGATTCAGCAGTCTGCAGACCCTTTCTGTGCAGAGTCTCAAAACAGGCGTTTTCAGCCCAATACCGGCATATGGAAGAAACAGCAGTAAGCACTGGGAAATATCTGCTTCTAAATCCAAAACGCAGCTACCTAACAGAACGGTTGTCAATGTGTGCACTCAACTTCCAGAGTTAAAGTCGTGTGTGGATTCAGCAGTCTGCAGACCCTTTCTGTGCAGAGTCTCAAAACAGGCGTTTTCAGCCCAATACCGGCATATGGAAGAAACAGCAGTAAGCACAGGGAAATATCTGCTTCTAAATCCAAAACGCAGCTACCTAACAGAACGGTTGTCAATGTGTGCACTCAACTTCCAGAGTTAAACCCGTGTGTGGATTCAGCAGTCTGCAGACCCTTTCTGTGCAGAGTCTCAAAACAGGCGTTTTCAGCCCAATACCGGCATATGGAAGAAACAGCAGTAAGCACAGGGAAATATCTGCTTCTAAATCCAAAACGCAGCTACCTAACAGAACGGTTGTCAATGTGTGCACTCAACTTCCAGAGTTAAACCCGTGTGTGAATTCAGCAGTCTGCAGACCCTTTCTGTGCAGAGTCTCAAAACAGGCGTTTTCAGCCGAATACCGGCATATGGAAGAAACAGCAGTAAGCACTGGGAAATATCTGCTTCTAAATCCAAAACGCAGCTACCTAACAGAACGGTTGTCAATGTGTGCACTCAACTTCCAGAGTTAAACCCGTGTGTGGATTCAGCAGTCTGCAGACCCTTTCTGTGCAGAGTCTCAAAACAGGCGTTTTCAGCCCAATACCGGCATATGGAAGAAACAGCAGTAAGCACAGGGAAATATCTGCTTCTAAATCCAAAACGCAGCTACCTAACAGAACGGTTGTCAATGTGTGCACTCAACTTCCAGAGTTAAACCCGTGTGTGGATTCAGCAGTCTGCAGACCCTTTCTGTGCAGAGTCTCAAAAAAGGCGTTTTCAGCCCAATACCGGCATATGGAAGAAACAGCAGTAAACACAGGGAAATATCTGCTTCTAAATCCGAAACGCAGCTACCTAACAGAACGGTTGTCAATGTGTGCACTCAACTTCCAGAGTTAAACCCGTGTGTGGGTTCAGCAGTCTGCAGACGCTTTCTGTGCAGAGTCTCAAAACAGGCGTTTTCAGCCCAATACCGGCATATGGAAGAAACAGCAGTAAGCACAGGGAAATATCTGCTTCAAAATCCAAAACGCAGCTACCTAACAGAACGGTTGTCAATGTGTGCACTCAACTTCCAGAGTTAAACCCGTGTGTTGATTCAGCAGTCTGCAGACCCTTTCTGTGCAGAGTCTCAAAACAGGCGTTTTCAGCCCAATACCGGCATATGGAAGAAACAGCAGTAAGCACTGGGAAATATCTGCTTCTAAATCCAAAACGCAGCTACCTAACAGAACGGTTGTCAATGTGTGCACTCAACTTCCAGAGTTAAACGCGTGTGTGGATTCAGCAGTCTGCAGACCCTTTCTGTGCAGAGTCTCAAAACAGGCGTTTTCAGCCAAATACAGGCATATGGAAGAAACAGCAGTAAGCACAGGGAAATATCTGCTTCTAAATCCAAAACGCAGCTACCTAACAGAACGGTTGTCAAAGTGTGCACTCAACTTCCAGAGATAAACCCGTGTGTGGATTCAGCAGTCTGCAGACCCTTTCTGTGCAGAGTCTCAAAACAGGCGTTTTCAGCCCAATACCGGCATATGGAAGAAACAGCAGTAAGCACAGGGAAATATCTGCTTCTAAATCCAAAACGCAGCTACCTAACAGAACGGTTGTCAATGTGTGCACTCAACTTCCAGAGTTAAACCCGTGGGTGGGTTCAGCAGTCTGCAGACGCTTTCTGTGCAGAGTCTCAAAACAGGCGTTTTCAGCCCAATACCGGCATATGGAAGAAACAGCAGTAAGCACAGGGAAATATCTGCTTCTAAATCCAAAACGCAGCTACCTAACAGAACGGTTGTCAATGTGTGCACTCAACTTCCAGAGTTAAACCCGTGTGTGGGTTCAGCAGTCTGCAGACCCTTTCTGTGCAGAGTCACAAAAAAGGCGTTTTCAGCCCAATACCGGCTTATAGAAGAAACAGCAGTAAACACACGGAAATATCTGCTTCTAAATCCAAAACGCAGCTACCTAACAGAACGTTTGTCAATGTGTGCCCTCAACTTTCAGAGATAAACCCGTTTGTGGATTCAGCAGTCTGCAGACCCTTTCTGTGCAGAGTCTCAAAACAGGCGTTTTCAGCCCTATACCGGCATATGGAAGAAACAGCAGTAAACACAGGGAAATATCTGCTTCTAAATCCAAAACGCAGCTACCTAACAGAACGGTTGTCAATGTGTGCACTCAACTTCCAGAGTTAAACCCGTGTGTGGGTTCAGCAGTCTGCAGACCCTTTCTGTGCAGAGTCTCAAAACAGGCGTTTTCAGCCCAATACCGGCATATGGAAGAAACAGCAGTAAGCACAGGGAAATATCTGCTTCTAAATCCAAAACGCAGCTACCTAACAGAACGGTTGTCAATGTGTGCACTCAACTTCCAGAGTTAAACCCGTGTGTGGGTTCAGCAGTCTGCAGACGGTTTCTGTGCAGAGTCTCAAAACAGGCGTTTTCAGCCCAATACCGGCATATGGAAGAAACAGCAGTAAGCACAGGGAAATATCTGCTTCTAAATCCAAAACGCAGCTACCTAACAGAACGGTTGTCAATGTGTGCACTCAACTTCCAGAGTTAAACCCGTGTGTGGATTCAGCAGTCTGCAGACCCTTTCTGTGCAGAGTCTCAAAACAAGCGTTTTCAGCCCAATACCGGCATATGGACGAAACAGCAGTAAGCACAGGGAAATATCTGCTTCTAAATCCAAAACGCAGCTACCTAACAGAACGGTTGTCAATGTGTGCACTCAACTTCCAGAGTTAAACCCGTGTGTGGATTTAGCAGTCTGCAGACCCTTTCTGTGCAGAGTCTCAAAACAGGCGTTTTCAGCCCAATACCGGCATATGGAAGAAACAGCAGTAAGCACTGGGAAATATCTGCTTCTAAATCCAAAACGCAGCTACCTAACAGAACGGTTGTCAATGTGTGCACTCAACTTCCAGAGTTAAACCCGTGTGTGGATTCAGCAGTCTGCAGACCCTTTCTGTGCAGAGTCTCAAAACAGGCGTTTTCAGCCCAATACCGGCATATGGAAGAAACAGCAGTAAGCACAGGGAAATATCTGCTTCTAAATCCAAAACGCAGCTACCTAACAGAACGGTTGTCAATGTGTGCACTCAACTTCCAGAGTTAAACCCGTGTGTGGATTCAGCAGTCTGCAGACCCTTTCTGTGCAGAGTCTCAAAACAGGCGTTTTCAGCCCAATACCGTCATATGGAAGAAACAGCAGTAAGCACAGGGAAATATCTGCTTCTAAATTCAAAACGCAGCTACCTAACAGAACGGTTGTCAATGTGTGTACTCAACTTCCAGAGTTAAACCCGTGTGTGGATTCAGCAGTCTGCAGACCCTTTCTGTGCAGAGTCTCAAAACAGGCGTTTTCAGCCCAATACCGGCATATGGAAGAAACAGCAGTAAGCACAGGGAAATATCTGCTTCTAAATCCAAAACGCAGCTACCTAACAGAACGGTTGTCAATGTGTCCCCTCAACTTTCAGAGATAAACCCGTTTGTGGATTCAGCAGTCTGCAGACCCTTTCTGTGCAGAGTCTCAAAACAGGCGTTTTCAGCCCAATACCGGCATATGGAAGAAACAGCAGTAAGCACTGGGAAATATCTGCTTCTAAATCCAAAACGCAGCTACCTAACAGAACGGTTGTCAATGTGTGCACTCAACTTCCAGAGTTAAACCCGTGTGTGGATTCAGCAGTCTGCAGACCCTTTCTGTGCAGAGTCTCAAAACAGGCGTTTTCAGCCCAATACCGGCATATGGAAGAAACAGCAGTAAGCACAGGGAAATATCTGCTTCTAAATCCAAAACGCAGCTACCTAACAGAACGGTTGTCAATGTGTGCACTCAACTTCCAGAGTTAAACGCGTGTGTGGATTCAGCAGTCTGCAGACCCTTTCTGTGCAGAGTCTCAAAACAGGCGTTTTCAGCCCAATACCGGCATATGGAAGAAACAGCAGTAAGCACAGGGAAATATCTGCTTCTAAATCCAAAACGCAGCTACCTAACAGAACGGTTGTCAATGTGCGCACTCAACTTCCAGAATTAAACCCGTGTGTGGATTCAGCAGTCTGCAGACCCTTTCTGTGCAGAGTCTCAAAAAAGGCGTTTTCAGCCCAATACCGGCATATGGAAGAAACAGCAGTAAGCACAGGGAAATATCTGCTTCTAAATCCAAAACGCAGCTACCTAACAGAACGGTTGTCAATGTGTGCACTCAACTTCCAGAGTTAAACCCGTGTGTGGATTCAGCAGTCTGCAGACCCTTTCTGTGCAGAGTCTCAAAACAGGCGTTTTCAGCCCAATACCGGCATATGGAAGAAACAGCAGTAAGCACTGGGAAATATCTGCTTCTTAATCGAAAACGCAGCTACCTAAGAGAACGGTTGTCAATGTGTGCACTCAACTTCCTGAGTTAAACGCGTGTGTGGATTCAGCAGTCTGCAGACCCTTTCTGTGCAGAGTCTCAAAACAGGCGTTTTCAGCCCAATACAGGCATATGGAAGAAAGAGCAGTAAGCACAGGGAAATATCTGCTTCTAAATCCAAAACGCAGCTACCTAACAGAACGGTTGTCAAAGTGTGCACTCAACTTCCAGAGATAAACCCGTGTGTGGATTCAGCAGTCTGCAGACCCTTTCTGTGCAGAGTCTCAAAACAGGCGTTTTCAGCCCAATACCGGCATATGGAAGAAACAGCAGTAAGCACTGGGAAATATCTGCTTCTAAATCCAAAACGCAGCTACCTAACAGAACGGTCGTCAATGTGTGCACTCAACTTCCAGAGTTAAACTCGTGTGTGGATTCAGCAGTCTGCAGACCCTTTCTGTGCAGAGTCTCAAAACAGGCGTTTTCAGCCCAATACCGGCATATGGAAGAAACAGCAGTAAGCACAGGGAAATATCTGCTTCTAAATCCAAAACGCAGCTACCTAACAGAACGGTTGTCAATGTGTCCCCTCAAATTTCAGAGATAAACCCGTTTGTGGATTCAGCAGTCTGCAGACCCTTTCTGTGCAGAGTCTCAAAACAGGCGTTTTCAGCCCAATACCGGCATATGGAAGAAACAGCAGTAAGCACTGGGAAATATCTGCTTCTAAATCCAAAACGCAGCTACCTAACAGAACGGTTGTCAATGTGTGCACTCAACTTCCAGAGTTAAACCCGTGTGTGGATTCAGCAGTCTGCAGACCCTTTCTGTGCAGAGTCTCAAAACAGGCGTTTTCAGCCCAATACCGGCATATGGAGGAAACAGCAGTAAGCACAGGGAAATATCTGCTTCTAAATCCAAAACGCAGCTACCTAACAGAACGGTTGTCAATGTGTGCACTCAACTTCCAGAGTTAAACGCGTGTGTGGATTCAGCAGTCTGCAGACCCTTTCTGTGCAGAGTCTCAAAACAGGCGTTTTCAGCCCAATACCGGCATATGGAAGAAACAGCAGTAAGCACAGGGAAATATCTGCTTCTAAATCCAAAACGCAGCTACCTAACAGAACGGTTGTCAATGTGTGCACTCAACTTCCAGAATTAAACCCGTGTGTGGATTCAGCAGTCTGCAGACCCTTTCTGTGCAGAGTCTCAAAAAAGGCGTTTTCAGCCCAATACCGGCATATGGAAGAAACAGCAGTAAGCACAGGGAAATATCTGCTTCTAAATCCAAAACGCAGCTACCTAACAGAACGGTTGTCAATGTGTGCACTCAACTTCCAGAGTTAAACCCGTGTGTGGATTCAGCAGTCTGCAGACCCTTTCTGTGCAGAGTCTCAAAACAGGCGTTTTCAGCCCAATACCGGCATATGGAAGAAACAGCAGTAAGCACTGGGAAATATCTGCTTCTAAATCCAAAACGCAGCTACCTAAGAGAACGGTTGTCAATGTGTGCACTCAACTTCCTGAGTTAAACGCGTGTGTGGATTCAGCAGTCTGCAGACCCTTTCTGTGCAGAGTCTCAAAACAGGCGTTTTCAGCCCAATACAGGCATATGGAAGAAAGAGCAGTAAGCACAGGGAAATATCTGCTTCTAAATCCAAAACGCAGCTACCTAACAGAACGGTTGTCAAAGTGTGCACTCAACTTCCAGAGATAAACCCGTGTGTGGATTCAGCAGTCTGCAGACCCTTTCTGTGCAGAGTCTCAAAACAGGCGTTTTCAGCCCAATACCGGCATATGGAAGAAACAGCAGTAAGCACTGGGAAATATCTGCTTCTAAATCCAAAACGCAGCTACCTAACAGAACGGTCGTCAATGTGTGCACTCAACTTCCAGAGTTAAACTCGTGTGTGGATTCAGCAGTCTGCAGACCCTTTCTGTGCAGAGTCTCAAAACAGGCGTTTTCAGCCCAATACCGGCATATGGAAGAAACAGCAGTAAGCACAGGGAAATATCTGCTTCTAAATCCAAAACGCAGCTACCTAACAGAACGGTTGTCAATGTGTCCCCTCAACTTTCAGAGATAAACCCGTTTGTGGATTCAGCAGTCTGCAGACCCTTTCTGTGCAGAGTCTCAAAACAGGCGTTTTCAGCCCAATACCGGCATATGGAAGAAACAGCAGTAAGCACTGGGAAATATCTGCTTCTAAATCCAAAACGCAGCTACCTAACAGAACGGTTGTCAATGTGTCCCCTCAACTTTCAGAGATAAACCCGTTTGTGGATTCAGCAGTCTGCAGACCCTTTCTGTGCAGAGTCTCAAAACAGGCGTTTTCAGCCCAATACCGGCATATGGAAGAAACAGCAGTAAGCACTGGGAAATATCTGCTTCTAAATCCAAAACGCAGCTACCTAACAGAACGGTTGTCAATGTGTGCACTCAACTTCCAGAGTTAAACCCGTGTGTGGATTCAGCAGTCTGCAGACCCTTTCTGTGCAGAGTCTCAAAACAAGCGTTTTCAGCCCAATACCGGCATATGGACGAAACAGCAGTAAGCACAGGGAAATATCTGCTTCTAAATCCAAAACGCAGCTACCTAACAGAACCGTTGTCAATGTGTGCACTCAACTTCCAGAGTTAAACCCGTGTGTGGATTCAGCAGTCTGCAGACCCTTTCTGTGCAGAGTCTCAAAACAGGCGTTTTCAGCCCAATACCGGCATATGGAAGAAACAGCAGTAAGCACAGGGAAATATCTGCTTCTAAATCCAAAACGCAGCTACCTAACAGAACGGTTGTCAATGTGTGCACTCAACTTCCAGAGTTAAACCCGTGTGTGGGTTCAGCAGTCTGCAGACCCTTTCTGTGCAGAGTCTCAAAACAGGCGTTTTCAGCCCAATACCGGCATATGGAAGAAACAGCAGTAAGCACTGGGAAATATCTGCTTCTAAATCCAAAACGCAGCTACCTAACAGAACGGTTGTCAATGTGTGCACTCAACTTCCAGAGTTAAACCCGTGTGTGGATTCAGCAGTCTGCAGACCCTTTCTGTGCAGAGTCTCAAAACAGGCGTTTTCAGCCCAATACCGGCATATGGAAGAAACAGCAGTAAGCACAGGGAAATATCTGCTTCTAAATTCAAAACGCAGCTACCTAACAGAACGGTTGTCAATGTGTGTACTCAACTTCCAGAGTTAAACCCATGTGTGGATTCAGCAGTCTGCAGACCCTTTCTGTGCAGAGTCTCAAAACAGGCGTTTTCAGCCCAATACCGGCATATGGAAGAAACAGCAGTAAGCACAGGGAAATATCTGCTTCTAAATCCAAAACGCAGCTACCTAACAGAACGGTTGTCAATGTGTCCCCTCAACTTTCAGAGATAAACCCGTTTGTGGATTCAGCAGTCTGCAGACCCTTTCTGTGCAGAGTCTCAAAACAGGCGTTTCAGCCCAATACCGGCATATGGAAGAAACAGCAGTAAGCACTGGGAAATATCTGCTTCTAAATCCAAAACGCAGCTACCTAACAGAACGGTTGTCAATGTGTGCACTCAACTTCCAGAGTTAAACCCGTGTGTGGTTTCAGCAGTCTGCAGACCCTTTCTGTGCAGAGTCTCAAAACAGGCGTTTTCAGCCCAATACCGGCATATGGAAGAAACAGCAGTAAGCACAGGGAAATATCTGCTTCTAAATCCAAAACGCAGCTACCTAACAGAACGGTTGTCAATGTGTGCACTCAAATTCCAGAGTTAAACCCGTGTGTGGATTCAGCAGTCTGCAGACCCTTTCTGTGCAGAGTCTCAAAACAGGCGTTTTCAGCCCAATACCGGCATATGGAAGAAACAGCAGTAAGCACAGGGAAATATCTGCTTCTAAATCCAAAACGCAGCTACCTAACAGAACGGTTGTCAATGTGTGCACTCAACTTCCAGAGTTAAACCCGTGTGTGGATTCAGCAGTCTGCAGACCCTTTCTGTGCAGAGTCTCAAAAAAGGCGTTTTCAGCCCAATACCGGCATATGGAAGAAACAGCAGTAAGCACAGGGAAATATCTGCTTCTAAATCCAAAACGCAGCTACCTAACAGAACGGTTGTCAATGTGTGCACTCAACTTCCAGAGTTAAACCCGTGTGTGGATTCAGCAGTCTGCAGATCCTTTCTGTGCAGAGTCTGAAAACAGGCTTTTTCAGCCCAATACCGGCATATGGAAGAAACAGCAGTAAGCACTGGGAAATATCTGCTTCTAAATCCAAAACGCAGCTACCTAACAGAACGGTTGTCAATGTGTGCACTCAACTTCCTGAGTTAAACGCGTGTGTGGATTCAGCAGTCTGCAGACCCTTTCTGTGCAGAGTCTCAAAACAGGCGTTTTCAGCCCAATACAGGCATATGGAAGAAAGAGCAGTAAGCACAGGGAAATATCTGCTTCTAAATCCAAAACGCAGCTACCTAACAGAACGGTTGTCAATGTGTGCACTCAACTTCCAGAGATAAACCCGTTTGTGGATTCAGCAGTCTGCAGACCCTTTCTGTGCAGAGTCTCAAAACAGGCGTTTTCAGCCCAATA